>NW_026067944.1:24045663-24093186 GCF_014885135.2 Alexandromys fortis | reverse complement strand
GGGTGGGTGGGGGTGAAAGCTTCAGGGAGAGGGACAACCAAGGGAAGATGCTTCTGGAAGCCTTCTAAACGCTAACCTGTATTTATTTGACTGCCTAAACAGGAATTTGTAAAATCCAGAGAAATACTCGATGACTGTAACTGGGTCCCGTTGGGAGGCAGCTTAGGGGTGACAGTAACTCTGGTGTTCCCAGTAGGCTCAGAGGTGTGAAATTATGCAGCCCATTGTCTTCTGCAAGTGGAGCAGTCCCTGTGCTCCCTAGAGCAGCAAAAGATGCCACTGTCATTCCAGCTTCCTCCTTTTAATAGATTTAAAAATAATCCCCTTATGTGCTCTTAGCTCTCTTCAAAAGCACTTCTAAATGTCTAACACACACGCCCGACACTGTTCCTAACCCAACACTCTGTGAGCCCTCTTCCTCTTTTACATTCTTTGAAAGACGTCAAAAAAAAACAAACAAAAAAAAAAAAAAAAAAAAAAAAGACGTCGTTTTCCTCCAGCAGTAACCGCTGTGACGGTCACGTTTTCATGTGCTTAGATTTCTGAAAATTCCTCACTGGCTCTTTTGCTACGCTTCTAATAAAGTCTTTAAAAATAGCCTCCACTGCTCCTGTGACTTTCAAAACCACCTTTCAATTTTTCCTAGAGAATATTTTTTTTCCCCTTAGTGAACATCAAATGTTGAGATAAGTTCCCTGGGCTCACAGATTTAATTGTGTCATGACGCACAGGTCTACTTTAATTCTCACGCACGCATGGTTACCTCATGAGAGTGTCTCCTGGATAAGACTCACAGCTAGGTCATTTTCTCTAGCTCTAGGCAGTTTGAAACTTCCTGTAACAGGGATGCTCATTTCCCTTTCCTTCCTTCTTTCTTTTTCTTTCGAGACAGGGTTTCTCTGTGGCTTTGGAGCCTGTCCTGGAACTCGCTCTGTAGACCAGGCTGGCCTCAAACTCACAGAGATCCGCCTGCTTCTGCTTCCTGAATGCTGGGATTAAATCTTGGCAGAGATGTTCATTTTATTATCCCCCCCCATTAAATAGCTAATCACTGCCTTTTGGCCCCATCAGCCACTTGATGACTTATATTTGAGTCAACTCTCTGATTTATAACTTGCATAATGTCTGTGTTTCTGTGCTGTTAATGTTTCTGTGTTAGCATCATGGGCTTGGTCAGCGCGTTTGTGTAGTGATGAGGCAAGCAGGCCTGCTTTTCGTCCCATCCAGCTCCCGCACGGCTAGCTTTACACCAGAAATAACAAGACACAAACTGTATTCATTTAAATACTGCCTGGCCCATTAGCTCCAGCCTCTTACTGACTAACTCTCACATCTTGATTAACCCATTTCTATTAATGTGTACCGCCACTTGACTGTGACTTACCAGCATGAGTCTAACCACGGTCCATCCTGGGTAGGAGAAGCATGGTGTCTGTCAGACTCTGCTTTTTTCCTACCAGAATTCTGTTCTGTCTATTCCACCCACGTAAGGTCTGGTCCATCAGGCCAAGCAGTTTTCTTTATTAATTAACCAATGAAAGCAACAGATAGATAGAAGACCCTCCTACATCACGTCTGTAGCAATGTTTCTCAAAAACTTTAATCACATGCATAGATTTTTAATGTCTGCTTGATATTCTGATTTAACTGGAAGCCAAGCCTAAGTGTTATTTTTTTTTAAAGATGCACTTTTTAATTTTTATTTATTTATTTTTTTGAGACAAGGTTTCTCTGTAGCTTTGGTGCCTGTCCCAGAACTTGCTCTTGTAGACCAGGCTGGCCTTGAACTCACAGAGATCCACCTGCTTCTGCCTCCTGAGTGCTGGGATTAAAGGTGTGCGCCACCACCACCCGGGACACTTTTTTTTTTATTATATAAGTGTTCTGCCTGAATGCATATATGTTTACCATGTGCGTGCATGCAGTGCCCATGGATACCAGAAGAGAGCATTGATCTTCTGAAACTGGAGTTACCAGTGGTTGTGAGTCACCACATCAGTATTGGAAACTGAACCTGGCCCTTTACAAAGCAACAAGTGCTTTTAAGGTCAGAGTCATCTCTCTAGCCCCCAGCATGAAGATTTTGTTTTAAAAAGTCTCATAGGAGAGCTTAAAGCAAATCAAGTTTGACATACACTAATTTAAGTACATCCCTATAAAGTAATGAATATTTTTGGAATTATCAAAGGATTTGGATAGGCATGTCTCCAGCAAAGATACTGAAATGACCAATAAGAATATGAAAAAACTCTCAGCATCGTTGGTCATCAAGGAAATGGAAATGAAAACCGTGAGACACAGCTTTATATCCATTGGGATGACTGGAATTGAACAGGTCATGCATACGGGCACTGGTGAGGATGTGGAGAAGTAGGAGTCTCCATAGACTGTTGGTGAGACTTTAAATTATGTAGCCTTTTTGTTAAACAGTTTTAAAGGTAGGTTAAACAGTTGCCATGAAACTCTGTTCCATGGCAAGCAAAATGTATGCTTACATAATGACTTACATGTGAATTCCCCGAGCAGCATTTTATTGAATGACAGCCTCAAAGCAGGAAAAAAGAAGCATCTGTTAGCTGACGAATGGATAAACAAAATGTGTGGCATCCATGTAATGGGATGCTACTCAGTCACAAAAAGAAATGAAACGCTGATTGATCCTACCACACGAATACACTTGAAACATGCTAACATTATACTACTAATAATAACATTATACTAATAATAAAAGAAGCCAGACATTAATGTGTGAATCCATTTACACGAAGAGTCTGGAACAGACAAAGCTACAGATATAGAAAGGATCATTGGTTTCCAGGGGCCCAGGGGAGGAGGACTGGAGAGAAGCTGCAAACTAGCACAGGGTACCTTTGGGGTAATAAAGTGGTCTGGGATTAGTGATCCTTGAATTTACTGTCTAGTGATGGCTTCCGGACGGTGAGACTGTACTGCAAACTTCTGAAAGGCAGGGTTGATGTATGGTATATGAGCCCCATCTCCAAAGACATCAAAAGGGCCTCTGGATTTCTCCTGTCATCTTGCAGGTCCGAGGGGTTCCTACTCACGGTTCCTTGAGGATGATGCCCTTTGCTTAGCACATTTCTGTTTTACTATGTTTCCCAACAGCCTGAGCATCGGGATGGAAAGGAAGGGAGTCGCCTAGGCTACGTTCTCAGAGTATATCCAGCGTGGACTGTCTGACATTAGCCACTTTGAGGAGAAGAGAAAAATAACATGGAAGGAAAACATGAGTTAAAAGAAACCCTAATAAATGAGGCCTGACAATTTTGAAGCCAAGAAAGAAACAGACCATGGAGGTGTGAAGAGATCCTGAGTGAGTCTGGCAGAATACAATTCCTGAACACTTGAAAGATAAACTACCACTTAAAAGTTTGGATACGAGGCCAGTGAGGCGGCTCTGTGAGCAAGGGTGATTGTTCCTAAGCCTGGCAATCTGAATTACCAACTCCTGAAAGTTGTCCTCTGACTGCTAAGTGCACACGGTAGCATGTACATGACCGTGATCCCATACACACATAGATAAATAAGTACATGCAAGAAGAAGAAAAGGTTCAGATATGTAAATTTAGGCTATTATATATAAAATGCTTTATCTATAGTATTTTTCTATTTATAATTTTTATAATATATTTTATTTCTATCTATAATTTTTTTAATCTGTGAAACAGTAAATTTTAGAATGGTTATTACCATCTAACAGACAGT
This sequence comes from Alexandromys fortis, assembly GCF_014885135.2. Taxonomy (NCBI): domain Eukaryota; kingdom Metazoa; phylum Chordata; class Mammalia; order Rodentia; family Cricetidae; genus Alexandromys; species Alexandromys fortis. The sequence goes on along the minus strand of NW_026067944.1, from coordinate 24,089,460 downwards.
ACAGGCAAAAAAATATATAATGTTAAAGCAGTGTTTCTATAATAGAGTTTGTCCAAAATGAGCTACCGCTAATAGGTGCTTTAAGTCTCTTGCTTTGGGAGACAGCCCCAACCATGAAGGCTGATGTGTATCTGTGTTTTGCAAAGATGACTGTTGTCGCTTCTAGAGGTAGAAATATTGTCAGCACTGACAAACGGTAGCCAAAGAATTTAAATGAGAAGACTTTAAATCTTGCAGGCAGATACACAAACCTTGACATCAGAGGCAGTGGTGAGCAAGGGACTGAATACATTAGGATGTGCACAGCCAGGAGATATTCTGGGGAAGAAAGGACAGACAGACAAAAGAGCAGAATGTGAACGTGAGTTTATCAGGCAGAAAACCCCCACAGTGCCCAAGGAGGGGAGGGTGGGGGCATACAGGCCCAGGCTGGCTGAGACATCTTCCCCAGGTCTAGGACTGTGGGCGGGCAATTGCCCTTCAGAAAGGAATGAACAGATCTTGACAGCTGTGGTCTGCTCCCTTTAGCTTTACCCTGGGGCGTGCTGACATACATGATCTGGTGACTGTTGGGGCAGCAGAATGAAAACAGATGAAAGCTCAGACCCACTAAACTACACTGGGTTTTGGGGCCAAGTTCCAAAATGCCTAATGTCCATCCAGGCCTGTGTCAGGATCCCCAGGGGTTGATCAGCAGGAGCCGTGGAGACAACTGGATAATAAGAGTGTTAGGCCCCAGGGAGTGGTAGTTATGATCTGAGGGTTGTAGATGGTTGTAGCACAAATAATAAGATTCCAGATACAGATATTGGGGTTCAAGCTAAAGATCAGAAAAGCAAAGCATCCAACCGCTAGAGAGACCTTTCCCTCTACTAAATCTTTAGATCATAAGGGTGAGATCTTATCTCCATGAATCCACAGACTCCATACTCCAGTGAGTTCCTGTCCCTCCCTTTATATTTCTCTCTCTGCCCAGCCATATTGCTCTTGTCTCCACCTCCCTAGTGCTGGGATTAAAGGTGTGTGACTCCCAAACACTAGGCTTAAAGGTGTGAGCCACCCCGACCTGGATCTGTTGTTTCTGGATCACTCTTGTAGTCCAGGGTAGCCTTGAACTCACAGAGATCCCTCTACCTCTGTCTCCTGAGTCCTGGGAGTAAAGGTGTGTGCCACCACTCCCTGGCCTCTAGTGGCTTAGCTTTGCATTCTGATCTCTAGGCAATCTTTATTTATTAAAATGCAAATAAAATATCACTATAGATGGTCTTGCTATAAAATATTTAGTGCTAAGTAAACCCAGACCATTCATTTTTGTGGGACCAGAAGCAAGGTATTCCTAGGTCTGAAGAAGGCACGGAGTGGGACTTGCTTCTTTGCAGTCCTAGGCTGCAGGCCGTGCCACATCAAAATATCAGAAGGGAAAGCATCATCCCAGCGTCCCAGAAACAGCATGGCCGCTGGTATTGCCTTCTCTTTCTTTTCTTCCTCCTCTTCCTCCTCTTTCTAAAGGTTCAAGGTGTGTATTTAAAGATGTGTAGGAAATAAAAAAAACCAAACTATGTTTCTAGAAATCTTTACTTACAGGTAAGTGACTCCAATTTGTTAGCTCTTTTGTGCTCGGGCATGTTTTCCAACAAACAAAGCACCCTGATAAATCTATCAGGAGCGAGGGGGGCAGTGGGGGACAGCGGCAGCTGCGCCATCTAGGAGTGACAATGATTAATCCGTACATCTATCTGCTCAGTCAGATAGAAACAAAGGTTATTGTGCATAGATCAGCGTAGCCATCACCACCCTGCCCACCACAGACAGGCAGACAGACAGGAGGCGCGTGTGCTGAGTGTGCGCGCACGCGCGCGCGCGCGCGCGCGCACACACACACACACACACAGTCAGCTGCTATTGCCAAATTCAAAATGCTTGAAAACATATTCACTATCTGGTGAACCACAATGGTTTTTACCAAGCTCCTGGCCTCGTGGGAAGTGAAGAGGGAGGGATCAGGTGTAGGTTAATGTTAGCTTATTCTCAAATCTAGTTAGTACCCTAATCGAGTAAACTATGGATATTCAGTTACAGTTACTGAAAACGGGAGAGCACAGGAAATGTAGGACTAAGTCCCCACACAGTATCTGATCAGAGAAAGACAGTTGAACACGAGGGAATATCCGCCAAATCAATCCGCGCAGACTCCCTTGACAAAACGCCACAGGCTTGAGGAATTAGACAACAGGATTTTATTCTCGCTAGAAGCCCAAGATCATGCATTGAGCAAGGCTGTGTTTGGAGCGCAGCATCTCTTCCCGCCTGTGGACAGCTGCCTGCCGGGTCCTCGCAGGCTCTTCCGCACCAGCAGGTGCGTCTGCTGCGTGCACCCTCAGGACACCAGCCCTGGGGATTAGTGCTGTCACCTAACTTAAGTCATTTTTCTGTAAAGACTCTGTCTCCATATGCAGGCACATTAGGACTTCCACACGTGAATCTGGGGAGCACGGTGCTCATGACATCTAAAATTATGGAAAGAGGGCACGCAGAAGTTAACCCTTGGTCCCCATGTCCCATAGCCCCCTGAAGGTGTAGCTACTTCCTGTCCATGAGTCCTATAATTACACATTTCTGACAGTTTGCTTTAAAACGTAAGGACTGCGGACAAGGGAAGCTATTTTTTATGTACACGGATTATAAATGTAGTTCAGGGAACTGCCACAAAGAGGACATCCCTGTGACCATCACCCAAGTCCAAAACGAGAATATGGTAATTGCTACCTTTCCTTTCTAAAGGCAAAACGCGGCACTGACTTCTCACACTATAATTGAGTTAGTTCTGACCTTGAACTATTGCACGCCACTTTGTGACTGGCTTTTTAAAGCTGACGTGGGTTAGTTATTCCCACTCTGGAGCTATTATAAATAAAACCATGGACATCCATTTATAAGTTTAGATGTGGACACATGTTTTCATTTCCTTAGATACTTAGGATTAACACTCGGGATTCTCAAAGGACATCCATAGCAGCTCCACTCCCGTGGTAACATTGTATATATATGGGAATGGTAACATTGTATATATGAGAATGGTAACATTGTATATATGAGAATGGTAACATTGTATATACGAGAATGGTAGCATTGTATATATGAGAATGGTAACATTGTATATATGAGAATGGTATCATTGTATATATGGGAATGGTAACATTGTATATATATATATATATGGGAGTGGTAACATTGTATATATGGGAATGGTAACATTGTATATATGAGAATGGTAGCATTGTATGCATGAGAATGGCAACATTGTATATACGGGAATGGTAACATTGTATATATGAGAACAGTAACATTGTATATATGGGAATGGTAACATTGTATATATGGGAATGGTAACATTGTATATATGAGAATGGTAACATTATGCCACAGCCTCAAAATCACTTATTAACTTCTAAATTATAGCCATAGTGGGTGGAAAGTTAGCGACTGGGTTGATCTGCCTTCCTCTTCCTACTTAAGGAGTACCTGCTTAATTTCTATATATCTTTTCAGATACGTCTGTTCAGATTCCTGACCCACTTTATACTGTTTTACAAGATGGTTCTACCCAATTTCCACTCTTCATCCTGAGAGTGAGATTATGTCCCACACGGATGGCCTGCTGACATGAACCACAAAGGGCAGAGCTGGTTTCCCACAACCATTTTATTTTGGTTTGTCTTTTATCACTGGGTAAACATGTTATTATACATTCCTTCAAATATCTAGATATAAACCCTTGACTTGATGTATGGTTTTAAAACACTTCTTTTTTTGTGTTTTTAGCTTTATGTGCATTGCTGTTTTGCCTGCATGTACATCTGTGTGAGGTGTCAGATCTCCTGACTTTGGAGTTACAGGCCATTGTGAGCAACCTGATGCGGGTGCTGAGAACTGAACCCTGGCCCTTTGCAAGAGCAGTGTTTGCTCTTAAACTGAGCTGTCTCTCCATCCCCTGGGTGCACAAGTTTTAACTTTGGTGTGGTTTTCTTTTATTGTGTGTACTTTTGCTGCCATTTAATTGAGTCTTTTGATAAACATGTTCTTTTTTCTTCTTGTACTTGGTGTGTGTGTGTGTGTGTGTGTGTGTGCATGCGCGTGTATGAGCATGAACCAGGCCATATGTTGGTTGTCAAAGAACAACTGGCAGGAGTTGGCTCTCTCCTTTCACCACGTGGGTTCTGGGGATCAAATCCAAGTTGTCAGGCTTGCCAGCAGGCACCTTTATCAGCTAAGTGGTCTTGCTGGCCCAAGTTCTCCTCCTTCTTCTCCTCCTTTTGTTTTCTTTTTAAATCAGTGATATATAAACAAGTGTTACAGAGTTCGCTTCACATTTACAGTATAACTAATCATCATGTCCTTCAACATATATAATATAGACATAAGTAAGAATATTTTTCCAGAAAAAAATTATATCTAAGAATTTTTGTTTCTTATAACTGACATACATCAGTTTTGGAGGTTTTCATCTTGTGGGAAAAAGAAACCCAATGACACTTTTAAAAGCACATTGAAGAAAAATATACACAGTGGGGCATGAAGGTGGTCTATGCCTATAATCCCAGCCTTCTAGGTTGAAGCAGGAAGATTGCCTTGAATTTGAGGCCAGATTAGGCGACACACCAGGCAGGCCAGGGCTACATAGCAAGACTGTCTAAAAACCAAATAAAAACCAAACACAAATCCAAAACAAAACAGAAACAAAGATGAACTGATATGTATGAATATACAGTTCAGTAATTCACACCAAACATGCCTCTGCATCCAGCGCACAGCTCAAGGAAGCCTGTCCCTTGCTCCGCTGGTCACCATGTCGCCTCCCCTTTCTCTCTGCCGACCTAGGGTCAACCCCTCCCCCCCGACTTCTGACAGGCTAGCTTGTCTGTATTTGTGCTTCTCATTATACCGTGCCAGGTATAACCTTGTGTTTGCCTTGTTTTGGTAGACAATATTTCTCAGAGAGCCATGGTACTATGGCAGATAACTGGAGACCACTATATTGTCCTGGAGCGTCATTTTATGGGATGCATCTGAAGGTACTGTGATGGTAAAACTGTTGATGGGCATTTGAGCTGCTTATGGTGTCTTCACAGTTTGACTATGGTGTGAATATGGTCTGTTCCCACCCAAACTGATGTTGAGATGTGGTTCCCAGTGTAACACTGTTGCCAGGTGATGGGACATCAAAGGGTGATTTGGGCCATGGCACCTCCATGGAAGGGACTAATGTCCACCTCATGGCCATAGGTTGTTCTTGTGAGATTATGTTGGTTACCCCCACATGCTTGGCCTCTTTGGTGCATTTTTAGTTCGCTGTTCTGTCATGTTGAGATACAGCTAGGGGCCTCTAACCCAGCAGTAGCGCCATTCTGTTTGAACTTTCCAGCTGCCAGAATCAAGAGTCAAATAGAGCTCTTTTCTGTACACATAACTCAAGTCTTAGACGCTCCGCTAGAGCAACACAAAGTGGGCTGAAATAGGTTTGTTATAAATAGTACTGCTAAGAATTTTCTAGTAAATGTATTTTGGTGGCTATATGTGCAGTTTTTCTTGGATTTCAGACATACAGGGTATGAATATGTTCAAGATTTATAGACCTTGCTAAACACTTTTGCAAAGTGAATGAATCTATATATACCCTCAGATACCACATGCATACAGTCTGCATATACAGCGGTAATCTCTGTAGCCTAGGTCTGTGGTAGGCAGTGCCGTCTGGGTGTGTGTAATGGGCTATGACATTCACACAATGCCTTGCACCATGAGGTATTTCTCAGATGGGTATCCCTCTAGCTAAGCAACTATACTTCCATCACAATGCATAAGAATTCCTATTGCTCTTCATCTTCTCCAAACTTAATTTTGTCCATCTTTTGCCTACTAGACATTAAGCAAGCCTTGTAGGCTGTCCACTGTGACTTCAATTTCCATGTCTCTGGTTGACCTTTATTCGTTTCTGGGCTAGCTGGACTGTTTGTGAAGTGCCACTTCAAATCCTTTCTCCATTAAAAAACTTTATCTTAATATGTTTTATTTTGTTATGTTTGTTATCTCTTAGAATCCTGCTCTTTTCTAATGAGAGACAGAAAGGGAAGTGGACCTGGAGGGAGGGGAGGTAAAGAGCAAGGAGGAGGAATAAAGGGGTGGGGTTTATAATCAGGATATGTTGTATGAGAAAGAATCTAACCTCAATAAAAGAAAAAAAAAGAGTTTTTCTGTTTTTCTCATTGATTTATAGTTCTGGATAAAAACCCTTTACTGATGCATACATGGTGAATACATTGTCTCACTCTGTAGCTTGGCAGCCTTTTCTTTAACAGAAAAGGTATCTTTAACAGAAGAATTCAATATCTATCTATCTATCTATCTATCTATCTATCTATCTATCTATCTACAAGATCTATGTACTCCTGGCTGTCCTGGAGCTTGCTTCGTGAGCAGGCTGGCCTCAAACTAGCAGAAATCCTCCTGCCTCTGCTTCCCAAGTAACCACCACACCCAGATTCTTCGTTTCAATGTAGAGAAATTTAACGATCTTCCTCTTCATATTCTGTTTGAATATAAAACAGCCCCTTCTTTTTCTATTTTTATTCAGTCTTCTTTCTTTTGTTCCTTGAGTTTTTATCCAGTGGCCCACACAGGGCAGTTCCATTGGAGGGGCTGGAGAGAAGGTTTAGTGGTTAGGGGCACACGCTGTTTTTACAGAGGACATGAATGCCGTTCCTAGTGCTCACATCAGGCAGCTCACAGATGTTTGTAACTCTAGCTTCAGAGGTATTTGACACCGCTATGGTCACTTCAGTTACCTGCACTCTTGTGTATATATACACACACACACACACACACACACACACGCACACACGCACGCACGCACGCACACGTACTCAAATAACAAAAATGAAAAGGAACAGTACCGTCGGAGTTAGCTATTCATCCCTCTCAGAACCAAATTTCTCTCAGCCTGGACCAAGGGCCCTGTCCCTCGAGAGAGCCTCCTTCCATGCCAAACCCCCCCCCCCCCCCCCCCCCCCCCCCCCCCCCCCCCGTGGCAAAGATCATTAAACAGAGAGAGTGGATGTGGACACGCCCCGCCAGGGAACCACAGCCCAGGCTAGTAGGGCTAGTGCCCACTTACCAGCCATGAGCCAAACCAAGAATTTCTGTTTTACCATCTAGGTGCCTGGATTAAGGCATCCAGAGAGATGGTTTTATTTAAGATAATTCTGTCCAACTCCTTTAAATGCTAATGCTCTATTCATAAAACAGCAGCTAGACGTCCTACCCAATGCTATTTCTCAGCTCCAGTCCTAACATGGCTACCTGTCACATGCAGGGCACAAGCCAAAGACAATTCTGCCGACCTACGAAGTGCCTGTAGATCTTGCCCCATTGCTCCTTTGATCCCACCCTCCTCCCTTCGGCCTCATTTAATTCGACCCAGCCACACTGGTCTCCTTCCTTTCCTCTGAACACTGGGTGTTCCCTCCTCAGGACTTCTTTCTGTTTTCTCTGTCTGTCTGGTCTTCTCTATGACTGGTTTCTCAAGCCGTTCTAGTCTATTTTCAAGTGCTGTTACCTTCTCAGCAAGGCCTTCCTGGCCACTCTAAACCAGCATGGCCAGCATGGCCACCCCGAGCGCTCCCATCCACTCTCCCTGTTCACTAAAATCCCTTATATTTATGCTTTACTTCCTGGCTCCTCTGTTCTGAGAAACCAAATTCCATGAAGGAGATGGTTAGTTTATCCTTTAATATAACCCCTAGAACCTAGATAGTATCTGGCACACGGCTTGACAATTTAGGGTGTGTGTGTGTGTGTGCGCGCATTTATTTTTACAGACAGAGTCTGTCTGCAGTCCCAGTTGGCCCAGATCCCTGTGTGCAGACCAACCTGGCCTTGAACTCACAGATCTGTAGGTAACGAGAACCTGACTCAGAAGGGCAGCCTACCGTTGCTGTGGCGCTAGTGCGCCAAGGACAGCCCCGCTTCAGTGGGGCGACAGGACTGAGAGGACAGTTGGAAGAACCACAACCAGAAGGGCTGGGGATCTGGAACTTTCCAGGTCCTGTCTGGGGTCCGGGGAGGGGGGCAAACACGAGGGGAGGGGCTACGGTGAAAAGCGGCTGCTTTGCTATGCGCAGTCTGTGTAGACCTGGAGCTGCGTTCCAAGAGTTTATCCCGGGACTTGGACGTGCTCCCCTGGGAAACAGCGTAATCTGGGCACAATGGAGAGCAATGAAGAAAACACTCAGGAGGTCGGGCATGGCCAATGGCAGACTAATGGCCTAGCGCAAGCAAGGCCCTGGGTTCGACCCTCAGCACCACTAGTAAATTAATAAATATTAAAAATCCAGAAAGGGGGGGGGGGTTGGAGAGATGGCTCAGTGGTGAGAGTACTGGGCCAGGGTTCGAGTCCCAGCATCTACATGGCAACTCACACCTGCCTGTCACTCCAGTTTTAGGGGATATGGTGTCCTTTTCCTGACTCCGAGGGCACTGCGTGCAGACACACCTACAGACAAAACACCAATGAGCATAAAACCGAATCTTTAACTTTTTTTTTTTTTTTTTTAGAAAAAGAGTTCAAGGATCTCAATATTTGGTAAGGGAGTTAAAACTCCCTTCTCCCAATTCAGCAAATGCCATCCATCATCAGCTGTAAGAGGCTAATGACAGTTGTGTTCAGCTGTCTGTCTGTCTGTCTGTCCAGTGTGTTTGTCTGTTTGTGTGCATGTGCATGCATACCATGGAATGCATATGGAGATCAGAGGAAAACTTGAGGGAGTCAGCTCTCTGCTTCCTCCATATGGGCCCTGGGACTGAAGTCAGGTGAACAGGCTCGGCAGTAAGTGCTTTTACCACTTTATTATCTTGCCCGCCCTTGCGTCTCTTTTTGTTTTAGTTACTTATTTATTTTTGTTTTTCTCAGACAGGGATTTTCTATGTAGCCCCGGCTGGTCTTGAACCGGTGATCCTCCAGCTTCTGATTCCCAAGGTTTATGCCACTATGCTTGGCTAGTTACGTAAATTCCCATACACAGATGTTTGAAGGACGATGTGAGCAGTTCATCTGGGCTTGATGTTTATCTAGGCCCTGTGCTGAGACCCCACTATTAACCCCTACTGCCTCCACACACTCCCACCGTACTCCTTTCCAGAGACAGGACCCAGGAAAGACCTCCCCACCCAGCACCCTGCATCCGCATTGCGTCTCCTTTCTTGCCCTGTTCCTGCACACCAGTGGCATCTGACCTCATAAATACTACATCTGCTCTTAGCTCGCTGCTCAATCCCTTGGAAACGACGACCCAAATAATATTTTCCTTCTGTGAATCGCAGCTTCTTGTAGGATCTGTTCCTGGCCCCTCTGCTCCATCCAGCCCCTGACCCTGCTGATGTCTTCCTAACTTGAGCTACATGGCCAGTGTCTGTTCCCAGCTGGACTGCTTCCTCTTCTCCTGTCCCGGTTAGCAATCACAAGGTCAAAGGTTACAGCTATGATCCCAGAACTCCGTGCACAAGCTTTTCCTCCGCCCTAAGTGATTGGGATTGCTGGCCTGTCCTTCCCATCACCTTGCTTTCAGCTCCAATGAGTCAAACCACAAAGATGATGGCCCTGGAGCAATCAATACGAAAACAGCACAGGTCCTACCCAGCATCAAGGCATTAGGGCTTCAACATGGGGTTTTAAAACCAGTGCCTTAAAAATCAGTATAAAGGCAATGGATTTCATTATGGCATTTTCACATATTCTTTGTTTTGTCGACCCTTCCCCAGTCCCCAACCCTTCCTACTGGTCCTCTCCCTCCCCCGCTAGCCCCACTTCTGCTTGAAAGCCATTTCCCACCCCCAAATAGAATGTACCTCATCTTGTTCATGTTTCTCTACCCAGGGGACAGATAAATTTTAAGGTCTCCGCAACCCATAAATCACATTTTACACGGTATCCTGGGCATATAAGTATTCAGTCCACTGAACATTTTCTACTGACTGTAACAGGATCAGCCTCACTCGGATGATAATACAGCACTCTCAGAAATGGAAAGAATGAAGAAAAGCTGAGTCTCAGCCTTCTCAAGAAAGCATGGAGATCTTAAGGACTTTTGTAATCAGGATCAATGAATCTTCCTAGGTAAATCTGGCAAATGTTGTGCGTGTCCTTGTTAAGAATTTGAGCCTGATGTTGTTGGGAGGAGGGTCATACAAGTACCAGTTTGTTCAGGTTTCCTACATCTTTACTGGTTTTCTGTTGTCGACTATGCTAATTTTACTTTAAAATAAAAAAAATGCAATGTCTACAACTAAACGTAACCATCATTATACTATTTCGTTTCAGTAATATGCTTTTCTTCCTTTGGCATTCATATTAATCACTTGCACACTCATATGCAGGAACACACACTCACACATAGCACGCATGCACAGGAGACCTCGACAGAAATAAGCCAGACCATCTGATTGTGATGTTGCCTCATTTGAACAAATTTTATGTTCAGTAAGGTACTCTCAAAAAAAAAAATGGATTCTTTCATCTTCCCTTTCAGATCTCATAAACTACATCGCCACACACTGTAATTTGATCTACGGGGCTTCTCATTCATTGTGCCAAGTCACACTCCCACTGCAAACAAGACAGGCAGGAAATGTTTAGTGGAAAGACAAAAATATAGGTGTTTCCACCTCAGTGCTGCTCATAGGTGCTTCTGGGTTTGGTTTTGTTCTTTCGAGACAGGTTTTCTCTGTGGAGTCCTGGCTGTCCTGGAACTCACTCTGTAGCCTAGGCTGATCTTGAACTCAGAGATCCATCTGCCTCTGCTTCCCAAGTGCTGGGATTAAAGGCGTGCGCCATCACACCCAGCAGGTGTTCCTGTTTTAGTAGTATGCATGCATGTTTGATAAAGCTTTTAAACTTTAATTTAATTCTGGGTGCATGGGTGTTTTGCTTGCATGCCTGTCTGTGCGCCACATGTGTGCTTGGTACCTGCAGAGGCCAGAAGAGGCCCTTGGGTGCTCTGGAACTGGTGTTACAGAGGGATGAGAGCTGACCTGTAGCTGGGAATCAAACCTGAGTCATCTGGAAGAGCAACCAGAACTCTTAACCTTTGAGCCATCTTTACCCCTATGTTTGATAAATCCTGCCTTGTGAACAATTTCATAAAAATTATGGGTCTTGGTCAGAAGAAAAAGACTAAGTTGTTCTTGAAAGCATAACGCTCAAACTACATTTAACTTTATAGCTAACAAAATACTAATTTTCCCAGTTCAAACACTAATCCTCAGCAAATATCCACGAAGCCGTGTACCCAGAATCACTGTTCGCCTTTGTAGTCTTAAAACTCAAAATGTAGGTTTGATGGCATTCATCCTCAAAGGACAGCATGGTCACTGAAGCTTAAAGTGGACTCTAGACCCAATGCTTCAGCAATCGAGGGATTGCGCTTGTCTGTTCTTAACATGGGTTAATGTCTCTTCTGTGTCCTCTTCTGCTCCTTCAGCTCCGTGGGTAGGGAAGGCACAGCCCCTGCAGCCACTGAACTGGTCACTGTGTGTACTGTGGGAGCCCGTGGCGTGGTATTCCAAGGTTAAGGCTTTCTTTCCTTTTTGGGAGTGTGAAGTTTCAGCATGTGTGTGTGTGTGTGTGTGTGTGTGTGTGTGTGTGTGTGTGTGTAAAACTTACAACAGCTAGTTTTCTCCCTCTACCATGTGGGGTCTCAGAGATTAAACTCAGGTCATCAATCTTGGCAGCAAGTTCCTTTACCCACTGAGCCATCCCACTGACTAGGAGGGAAGAGCCTATCCCAAACTCGCTATAGCCAAGGATGACTGGCGCTTTGACTAGGAATAGTCCCATAGACTCAGGTGTTTGCAGGCTTGGCCTATAGGTAGTGACACTATTAGGAGGTGTGACCTTGTAGGAGTAGGTGTGGCCTTGTTGGAAGAAGTGTGTCCACCCTTGGGGCAATGCTTGGAGGTCTTACATGCTCAAGCTACACCCAGGCTGGTATCCAGTCTCCTCCTGCTGACTGTGGATCAGAACTCTTAGCTCCTTCTCTGGTGCGTCCTCCTGCACGTCTCCTTGGCTCTCTTCATCCAATAGACTAAACCTCGGAAACCATACGCTAACCCTAACGGAAACTTTCTCTTTATAAGAGTGACCTAGTCTTGGTTTCTTTTCACAGCAATAAAACCCGAAAACAATGACCTTGAACTCCTGATCTTCCCGCCTCCCCTCCTGAGTTCCGGGATTACAGGCACGTGTCACCACATTCGGTTGTACTTGATGCAGGAGACTGAACCCAGAATTTGGTAAATGCTAAGCAGGCACTCAACCAGCCAGGTTGCCTCTCCAGCCCCAAGTTTCTTTGTTTCCGCTGACAACGCTTGCCCCGGAATGCGTTCAGCTACTGGTTCCCTGGGAGCAAACCACATGGGAGACAATGCCATCCTTGTGTAACCTGCTGACCGGGCACTAGCTTACATGATAGAAATCTTGTAGTTCTCTCACCCCGAAACACGTGCTTTCCCCAGTTATTTTCTTGGCAGCATTCACGGCTTGGATTGGCCTCCCTTCCAAGACCACCAGACATATTTACTGAGCGCCCATTATGTGTCAATCTGTTCTAAGTGGGGAGCGTGGGAGACAAGACCCCTGTGATCACAGGCTTCACAGGGGTGGATGCTGGCTAAGCTGCTCGTGGGGCCAACATGATGTTAGCACTCTGGGTTTCACAGTACTGGCTACAGGAGGTGAGAATCCAGGCAGGAAGTCGCTTACCTGTTCTTCCTGCAGCGAATTGTGAAAGCAAGAAAGAAAAGCACCAGAAGTAATCCACAGCTGAGAAAAGTCCAAATAACCCCCAAGAGGGCGGGAGACAGCGGAGAGACGTCTGCACCGCTGTGTTGTGAGTCAATCTGGAGGTACATAAAAAGAAAAAGAAGCCGTTAAGAATGAAGGATGGGCCAGGCGGTGGTGGCGCACGCCTTTAATCCCAGCACTCGGGAGGCAGAGGCAGGCGGATCTCTGTGAGTTCAAGGCTGGCCTGGTCTACCTAGCAAGTTCTAGGACAGCCAGGGCTACACAGAGAAACCTTGTCTCGAAAAACAAAATAAAACAAGAATGGAGGCTCTAGAGAAAGCGCCAAAGCTGGGCAAAGTTGTCCTACATGGCAGTTCCTCTTCTACCATCCCCGCCCCCGCCACCACCCCATCCCCACCATCTCCCCCACCCCCACCCGCATGCCCACCACACCATCCCCACCCCCACCCCTGTGTGTATGAGTAGCACTGATGCCCATGACTGCTCACTTACAAGGGTTGTCTTGCAAAGATCATGGAGGGGTCTCCGATCCAGCTCCTGGTCAGGAAAACTGTCACAGAATTCAGAGCAGTTGATTTCCAGCTCCATGTCACCACATGCCCCCTCCACGTGCGCCTACTCAGTTGCGGCTGCTCCCTGGCAAGAATGCAGAAACAACTGACGTTTTTCCTTCAGAGGCCCCATCTCAGAGCTGCCGCCGGGCTCCAAACCCAGGGTCGAAGAGGGATTCCAGTAGAAGCGAGGGGCGTTTTAATTAGGCTCTTTCAGCAGTCATATTTGAACACCAGACATTCTTCAGCTGGCCCCTTGCTGCCAGCGGCTACCACGTGATGGAGAGTGGGCATCTCAGGTCATACACGGTGTTGATTCCACTTCACCACCAGAGGGCAGTCAGTGCTCCACGCGCTCCCACACTAGGCCCTGCAGGAAAGCAAGTAGACCAGCTGACAAACATGCACACACAGGTTTACAATACTTTTATTATCTTAATTATATGTCGTCACATTCTATTATGTGTAGTTCTCTGCTTATAAATATCACAACATTTTAAGATAGAAAATACTTTAATAAATATATTAAACTCATTGTAATGAGTACTTTAGAAACAGAGATTAAGTATGTTTAGTAATTTCTAGGTTAATAAGAATCTCTTAAATCCAGAACCTTACGGCTAAACTCTTTAAAAACTTTACTTTTGACTTATAAGTCATATCTTCTCCCTTTCCCTCCTCAAAATTTGTGTCCTAAGATCTTTCCACGTAGCTCTTGCCTTTTTTTCTTATTTATTTATTTATTTATTTTGATCTTTCGAGACAGGGTTTCTCTGTAGCTTTGGAGCCTGCCCTGGAACTAGCTCTTGTAGACCAGGTTGGCCTCGAACTCACAGAGACCCCTTTGCCTCTGCCTCCCAAGTGCTGGGACTAAAGGTGTGCACCACCACTGCACAGCTAGCTCTTGGCTTCAGCTGTTTGATTCTAGTTGATTCCGGGATGAGTACCCATGTTGTCTCTCTGTATTAATTATCTTGTAGCTATTTGCTCTCTTCTCTCAGTGTGTGGAGGAGGAATCTTCCATGTCCAGACAGCTGAGTTGCCCTGAGCTTGGCTTGGTTTTTAAATTGTCAGAAGTGCGATGGGTTTGTCAGGTTCTAGGGGAGGGACTGAGAAACGGGCTGAGGAAGGCGTCACTTCTCTCAGAAGATGTTTGTAATACGAATAGTGTGATCTTCAGAGAAGGAAAGCCAGACATCTCAGGGCTTGGAATACCTAGCTAGGTGAGCAGGAGCCTGAAGCCAGTCTGGCTACAAAGATAGATGAGAAGGAGGGGTGGGGTGGGAGAGAGAGGAAGGGGAGGCATATGTGGTCCATGGGTTACCGATTGGACATGCCTGAATCCCACCCTTGCTTTTGAAAACCAATCCATCCTTTACGAGAGAGACTCAACCTGGGGACAATGGAGGACCTTATGAGGGAGCCATTTCCACTTGGTGCTTTTGAAAGTGCCCCGCCAGTACAGAGTTCTCTGTGGAGGAGACTTGGGACAAATATTAATTACTACTAATCCGTAGTCACGGAACACTAGACCCATGATTAAGGCAGAACAACAGCGACAGGTGCAGAGTGTCATCTTTGGAGTCACTGTGCTTAGACATGGATAATACAGCACCAGGTGTTGCCCGGTCACTGGCCTCTACTATGCTTCTGAATTATTTACCAGCTTCATGGCAGAGCAATCATGAGAAAACTGAAGTCCATTGTCTCCCATCAAGCATTTGAATTCTTGTGTGGTCTGAGCAGATGACTGGATATAAAATTAAGAAGCAAACAAGGCATAGCTACTCATATTCTAATTTTCTTAGAATTACAACTAAAAAGACTTTTTTTTCAGATGTCCCCTGCTGAGTGATGTCACAAATCACAGAGCAGATTACACTGTGGCAGTCTGAAAGGAGATGTGTTTTCATATTGCCTCTCCCATCATATTGGAAAACCAAAGACGCATCTTCCTGGCTTGACAATCCTTTGTTGTCTGGGCCATTCTGTGATTGTAGGATGTTCTATGGCATGTCTGGCTCTCTCCTCCCTCTGGGTCATTCCATGACTGAAGGGTGTTCCGTCGCATGCCTGACACTCTCCTCCCTCTGGGCCATTCCGTGACTATAGGATGTTTTGTGGCACGCCTGGCTCTCTCCTCCCAGCTCTAACAACCACACTCTCCAGTCATTGCCAGCTATCCCCAGCATGTGTAAAACTGAGACTCCCTTGGTGCAGGACAATTCTGTATTCTGTCAATTATGTTTTAAATAAATGCTGATTGGCCAGTAGCTAGGCAGAAAGTAGAGGCGGGACAATCAGACAGGAAGTAGAGGCAGGGCAAGGAGAACAGGAGTATTCTGGGAAGTAGGAAGCTCTCTCCCCAGTCCTGTCCAGACACCAAAGAAGCAGGATGTGACCTACCCCACTGAAAAAGGTACTGAGCCATGTGGCTAACATAGATAAGAATAATGGGTTAATATAAGTTATAAGAGTTAATAAGAAACCTGAGCTAATGGGCCAACCAGTTTATAATTTATGTAGACCTCTCTGTGTAATTTTCCTTGGGACTTAACGAATGCAGGAACCAGACAGGACAGAAATCCCTCCAAGCAGGCCCTCATGTTACACTCCCTGGTAGAGACATATGATACATTACATACTCAAGGGGATCCAGGGATGTAAAGCTTTGGGAGCTGAGTCTTGAGAAACCCTTCCTTTGGCCCATGAATACCCAGTTCAGGAACCTTATGTAGGACAAGAGTAGATTGCCATATGGGGCAGACATGCAATCCCAGAGATAGCACTTAGTTAAGAAATTCACAAAGGAACCTATCACAGGTGAATCTCTCAGGGTTGACAAACTCCTAGGTCCACATTCTGAGACATTGGAGGACTTGACCATTGAAAAGGGAATAATTGAAAGGTTATAGTGTTGGCTTACTAGGGAGAAGCCTCAGACCTTGAGAAGAGAGTCAGATCTCATGGTTCAAGGTGTAAAGTCTGCCACACCCTTCCTAAGGCAAATCCACCCCACATCCCCTTACATAATGTTCTTATGGGGAACTAGTTAATTTTATGCACAGCAGCAGACCCAAGGCCTTTTATCAGTCACTATAGAATTCTTTTCTAAAATGGTGTTTTATGGGGCTTTTAGTGGTCTTATATCTTATTTATTAACTTAGTTATTCAATTTTTATCATAAATAATCCTATTTATTTCTGGTCATTGAAAAGTTGGTCACATGACCACCATCTACTAACAAGTTATTTTGCAATTCATAGAACTTCTGCTACTGCCCAGGAAGAATTAACCACTGTGAGAACTGCTTTCCTCCTTTAAACAACTTAGAAACCAGACAAAACGTATGAAGCAATGCTTTTTTCAGACATTAGGCAACAGATCATAGGCCTTTGGTTCCTAAGAGACATTCCGTCTGAAGGCAAATTCTGGACTGGGGCACCAGGAGGGAAAACCAATCCAAACAGAAGCTAGATGTTTTGCTAAGAGAGAGAGAGAAAGAAAGAAAGAAAGAAAGAAAGAAAGAAAGAAAGAAAGAAAGAAAGAAAGAAAGAAGGAAGGAAGGAAGGAAGGAAGGAAGGAAGGAAGGAAGGAAGGAAGAAAGAAAGAAAGAAAGAAAGAGGGAGGGAAAGAGAAAGAAAAAGCTGGGAGTTTAGGGTTGCTGAGGTGGCTGGAATCTATAAAATAGATATTGGAACAGGGAAGGTATAGAGAGGAGGAAAGAGAGAGAAAGTGCTTAGGGGATCCGCAGGGAGCCTGAGGCTTCATGGTCTCTGCACAAGTGAGAGCAGTGACTATTGGCAGGCAGCAGCTGCACAGCCCCTACAGCTGCCATCACAGTGTTCCCAGCAGCTGGAGAAGAGAGACTCACAATAGGCAGAACCCTGAAGAGAATCTTCAGGAAAATCACACCATAAGAGTTGAACTAAATTAACCCAAATCCAAAGGATGCTGTGGTCCTGCCCTACCAGTGCTTCAAAACAAACAAACAAACCCAACAACAAGCAAACAAAGAAGCCTACAAAGGACCAGAGCAATCCTTAGAGTGTTCAGCCCTCTCAAGAACACAACCTAGTTCTTTCTCAGCAACACAACATGATCTACACAACAGCTAGTAGCATGAATTAGAAATGTCTGTCACCCAGGAGCTGGAGACATGGCTCAGCTGTAAAATGCTTGCCGACAAGCATAAGGGCATGGGTTCAATCCCCAGCATCCATGATTTTTAAAAAGCCAAACAGGGCAATGTACACTTGCAATCCCAGCACCTGGGAAGCAGAGACAGGAAGAGCCGGTGTAGCTGGATGAGTGAGAATAAAGTCAGGGAGAGATCCTGACTCAAAAGGTAAAGTGGATGACAACTGGAGGAGACAAGCTACTCCAACCTCTGGCCTCTCAAGTGCATGCACACATGTATCTAAATATAGATGTGCACCCCACATGCACATGTAGATGATCATGTAGAAACGCTCACACACACACACACACATACAACATCCAATAAATATGCCAGGCACTTAAAGATTCCAAATAAATATGACTCGCAAATATAAAAGATTTAAAATAGTTTTGATGGAAACAGATAACAGAAATGACGCAGCTAGCACATAGAGGCCTTAAAACAACGGTTCAACATCGCTACGAGAACAGAAAGCCAAACACGAGAAGGGCCAGGAAACAAAGATACGAAGAGCTGGACGGAGCTCCCTCGGATAAAAATAGAGTGCCTGAAACAAAATACCCTAGATTAAATATTTTAGAGAGAAATACGGGTTACCTTCAAGACTCAGCAAGAGAGATTCTTGAAGATGAAGCGTAGGGGGAGAATGGTCAATAAAAATGAACACAGAGATGACAGGGAGTGTCCAATACAGATGCAATGGGGTTCCAAGTGGGGAGGGTAGAAAACAGTTAGACAGAAATAACAACTTCGTCTAAAAATTTCAGACTGAGAAAAATATGAGAACTGACTGCTAGAAGCAGTTGATGGCTTCTGGAGGATGGAGAGGATGGAGAGGTTTTTGTTTGTTTGTTTGCTTGCTTGCTTGCTTTGTTCTTAAGATGTGGCCCTGGTAGATGGGCCTTGCTCCAATAGATTGCCCCATGCCTATGTATGGCAGCACAAGTTGAATTCAGTGGGATATATCTGTATCTCTCTCCATCTGTCTGTCTGTCTATCTGCACGTGTGTGCACACAAAGTGTCTAGTGAATATGGGAGTTGGGTGGATCTGGTAGGCTTTGGGGGAAGGAATGAAGGTGAACGTTATCAAGATACTTTGTATGCATATGTGAAACTCTAAGAATTTTATAAAAATATATTTAAAAAATGACAGAATAAGGTCTTTTTTGCCAAAGAATAATTCCAGATGTAAATGTGGACCTAAGCTAAGGAATCTAGAGCGGTAACAAGGTAAATTTAATTGTGTGGCCATTTTCTCCAGATTAAAACACATAGGGAGACTCACAGGCTTGTGAAACTCACAAGAAACTTAGAAGAATCAGGAGGCTCAAGAAACTTACAAGACTCACTGGAGGGAAACGGACACAGAAGGCCTGTCCCTCAGGTTGTGTAAGCAGCAAACATGTGGTTGCCTGCAGGTTGGGCAGGGAACTCCAGGATACAGGTTTCGTGACTTGCCACCCATGCTGGGTTGGGCTTTGCTTCAGCTGCCCAAGTGCTGCCTTGCTCAAGGTAACCTGATAGCTCTTTTGTCCTCCACAGTGGGCTTAGACAGAAGTATTAACTTGATCAGTTACTGCCCTCTCTTTCTGGGGTGAACAGAAATAGTCTCCTCAGGAACAATATCAAAACAATGGAGGGAAGGTTTTATTATTTTTAAAGTTATATCTATAGGTCTATATGTGTTGGAAAACATGCAAATGCTGAGTTGTCCTTTATGTTCAAACACATATATTTTTATGTCTCAGACACAAGCACCTTAGATCATATTCTCACTTCCAGTGTAGTAGGACCCCACCTTACTAACAGTAAAATGAAATCGTGACAGGCCTGGGAATTCAGGTCAGGTAAAGGGCTCGTCTAGTACGTTCTGGGCTTGGGGTTTGATTGCCAGCACCATACAATACAGCACAACAGACCAACTTGAATCATGACGGCGCTCCAGAGCTAGGAAACAAGGGTGTGGATGTTCACAGATCCCTGTGATGATGCATTCTGTTTCTCTAGGATGCTGTTGCTGCCGGTATGTAGAAGGTAGCTGGCCTGGATTCCCAAAGGTTCCAGTCAAAGTACCCATAGAGGCCAGAAGAGAACATCCGATGCCCATGTTCTGGAGTTACAGAGCACTGTGAGCTGTCACGAGAGCGCTAGGAACTGAACCCTGGTCCTCTCCAAGAGCATCAAGTGTTTGTACCTTCTGCGTCATCTCTCTAGTCCCAGAACAGTGACTTTTATAAACAAGTCATCTACTGTAATGTCTGTCCCTGGGCCAACTTACCCCTCCATCCAGTATGTGGAGTTTGGCTTCCCTTCTCCTATGCTGAGATTAATTAATCAATTAATTAATCCATTAATGGCACTGTGATAGACATTGCTTGGTCTCAATTTAAGCTCCAGCCTCATCAACTTCTAATAGTAGAGTCTCGGGACAGGATTTCTCCAGTTCTTAGCTGCCTGCTCAATGAAACAGGAATATATGCTTCATGGGATTGATGATTAAATCATGTCACATGTGGTACATCCGCAAAGGCAATGATCCTACTGTATCTTCAGTGAACGTCAACTTCTTTCTTTTCTGCCATCTAGAAGGGTCATCTATACAGAACACGAGGGCACACATAACCAACGCTACCCACCCATCTATATTGTTTCCCTGAATATCTGTAGTTAAAATTTGTGGGGCTGGAGAGATGGCTCAGCAGTTAAGAGCACTGGCTGCTCTTTCAGAGGACCTGGGTTCAAGTCCCACCATCTGCATGGCCACTTACAAGTGTTTGTAACTCCAGTTCCAGGGGATCGAACACCTGCATACCAATGCATAGAAAATAAAATTTCAGACCTCAAGAGCAGAGATCATATTGTTTAATTCAATGAACAATGATTAACGTTACCTGCTAGCCTCTGTGCTAAGAGGTAGGGATGCCCCTGGGAACAAGCCAACCCAGTGCTACTCAAGCATTTAGCACAGTGCCTGTTACACACAGTAGGCAAGCAATATCTACTTGCTGACATGACCCAAAGGTCACTGTAGTAGGCTTTCTTTTGGGCCACCGACCAGCCCCCAAATCATGACATGGAGACTTACTGTTAGTCAAAATGCTAGGTTGTAGCTTAGGCTCACTTCCTGCTAGCTCTTATAACCTAATTTAACCCTGTTTCTCCTCATCTACATTTTACCTTGGAACTTTTTACCTTTCTTTCACTCTTTCTTTTTATTGATTTTATTGAGCTATACATTTTTCTCTGCTCCCCTCCCTTCCTCTTTTTTCTTTCATTATGTACTACTTCTCCTGCCTTTTCTATGTCTGGCTGGCTGGCAGCTCCCTGGCTGTCTGGTCCCAGGCATGTCCTCTGTCTCCCTCATTCCTCTACAGCCTTGATGTTGGCTGTTCAGCTCTTTATTAGACCAATCAGGTACCTCAGGCAGGCAAGGTGAAACAGCAGCACACTTTACAAAGTTAAACAAATGCAGCAGCAACAAACGTAACACACCTTTGCCCAGTTACAGTAATACTCCGCAACAACTCACTAGCTGGGATACTGCTGCGTTACTCGGGCACATCTCCCGACTTCAGAGACCTGCCCTGAAGTCTCAGGTACATGCCGGCACAACCACAAAAACAGCCTGTGAATGTCTGCTGCCTCATACTGGGATCCTGGAGACCCCTTAATATCCCACAGACCAGAATTTGATAATTGAAAAAAAACCAAGTATCATATGAAACCCTCACTAACTTTCAGAGTTCCCCTGTTACCTAGTGGCACTTAGCTACTATTAGATAAATTGTATGTGCTTGAGTTCCATAAAAATGAGCCCACAAATATCAATTAGTGCTCATTATTATGCAATAAAGTTCTCATTTGAAGACTGTTAAGAGCCAAGGATAAACGACACTTGGCTGCTCTCGTTCAGTGAGAAAATTGCTGTGAAGTCCCTGCTGTCATTTCTCGCCAGCCCAACAGTCGGGTGTCCTAACAAATCAAGCTTCTGGCCGCAGGAAAACCAGCCAGATGTGTAAGGTGAAGGCTTCAGATTTGGGTTTTGGACAGCTCAGGTTTTAGCTCCTGCAGCGGAGACCCTTGTCCCTCTCAGCACTCAGATCGCAGGCTGAGCGGCTCATCAAATTCCTGGGCACAGTGACCCTGAGCCCCAGGCTAAAGGACATTCGTGAGGACGCCACACAGCCGGGTGAGGGTCACTCTGTTCAAGGGACTGGATGCTCTACTCCACAAATGGATGTGAGGGCCCAAGCCTCTGGAACCCAGGGGCTCGTCCTAAAAGCCTCGGGCAGGGATGGTTGTAAGATAGCTCTCCCGCTGTCTGTGAGTTCCTGTCTGAACTGGACACTAGATTTCCCTAAACTGTAGTTCAACATTGCTGTACAGTCCACATCAATCGCTTGAGTGGGAGCAATTTGAGCTCTTTTAGGAGGAAGACGGAAAATACAGACTATCAATACCCCAGTCATTCTGTAGCCGATTCCTTAACAAGCTATCCTTAACGTAGCTAGGACTCGGGAGTTTCTTCTCCTCCCTCCGCCCCTTTTTGCTCTCCCTCCTCTACTTCTTCTTCTCCCCTTTACTTCTTGTTAAGTTGCCCTGCCTGACCTTGTCTTCTCACAAATTCTAGGTGATGATGGCTGCTATTGCCTGGGAAATCATCCAACGAGAACCCTGGCTC
This sequence comes from Alexandromys fortis, assembly GCF_014885135.2. Taxonomy (NCBI): domain Eukaryota; kingdom Metazoa; phylum Chordata; class Mammalia; order Rodentia; family Cricetidae; genus Alexandromys; species Alexandromys fortis. Next base: position 24,067,191 of record NW_026067944.1, on the reverse strand, counting down.
AGCAAAGGAATACGGGACTCCATCAGAGTACAAATTGCACAAATCGTTGCTATAACTCCCTGCAGGCCACTCTGATAAAGATCATGCACACACACACACACACACACACACACACACACACGTGTCAAGACACTAGAGTTATTCCCCAGAATCAACTTCAAGGACGTATGATTAAGAAATTAGACACTTAGAAGGTTGTAGGAGCCAGAGGGGATGGAGGTCACCAAGGAAACAAGGCATATAGCACAACCGACGCACATACGAACCCACAGAGACTCTGACATTGTGCACAGGGCTTGCACAATTCTGCATCTGATGGGGTCCTAGTGCTGAGAGAAGCGGCAACACCCCCACCTCTAACCCAGAAGCTTTCTCCGCCTGATAACTTTCACAAATGAAATATTGGTTTCCTCCTGGTTGCTCTTAAGGGCAGGTTCCATATCCAGTAGTGCCAACACAAAACAAACTGACTTACAGGTCTTTTGTGTATATATCGTGGCTTCTGATTTTGTACTTTAACAGGATTCCCGTGTGTGTAAACGTGTGTGTCTCTGTGTCTCTACATCTGTATATGTTTCTCATGTGCATTTTTGTTTTGACTTTTTCTTCTGTTCTATCCTATTCTGACTTGTTTTTCTTTTCTTTTCTAAGTCTTCTTTAGATGCCTGTTTATTTTCTAACGATAGACAGAAACGGTGTGGATCTGGGTAGGAGGGGAGGCGGGGAAGAACTGGGAAGAGTTTAGGAAAGAGAAATGTAATCAGAATGATTACAGAATTAAAAAGTATGAAAATCGTATGAAAAAAAGTATTTTCAATAAAAGAGAAAAACTCACCCAATCCTTCATCACTCAAGTCATGATTCTTAAATGCTCTCAGTCATACTTAAGAAGGCTATGAACGCTTTCCTGGAGAAAATAGACTCTGTAGTGATGTCCTCTCTCTCTCTCTCTCTCTCTCTCTCTCTCTCTCTCTCTCTCTCTCTCTCTGATTTTCAAGACAGGGTTTCGCTGTGTCATACCCAGCTGGTTTGTGTTCATGCAATTTCTGTGAGTATGTAGGCTTGTGTACATGCCTGTGCATGTGTGTTTGAGTGCATGTGGAGGGTGAAAGTCAGATCTAACATCTTCCTCTACTAGACCTCACCTTTTTTTTTTGAAACATGGTAAACCTGAACTTACTGGCTGACTAGCTGGCTTGGTTAGCAAACTCCAGAGCTCTTCCAGCACACTCTACCCCAGCCAATAGTTACAGATGCATGCCATCGTTCCTGACTTTCCTGAGGGTCTGAAGCTGGAATTTCATGCTTGTGTGCTAGATGTTGTACCCACCGAGTGATCTCTCCAGCTTTTGATTAAGTCTTTGATTCATAAGTTATTTGGGATGTTATTTTATTATCAAATGTTTATAGATTTGTTATTGATTTCTCAATTCTACCATGTTCAAAATCATGTTCTGAACAACTTCAATCTCCTTAATCTTATCGAGTCTTTGTGGTATGATAGAATGCAACATATGGTCTGTCTTGACCATGTGTTCCATTTATACTTAAACATATGTTCCATTTATACTTAAACATATGTTTCATTTATACTTAAAAAGTGAGGTGGCTTAACTGAGAACCACCCCTATAGGCTCGTATAATTGAATACTTGATTCAGTATGGAACGTCATGTATGGATCATGAGGTGTGGCCTTGTAGGAGGGGATGTGTTACTGGGGGTGGGCTTTGAGAATTCAAACACCCACCCTAGTCCCAGTTAGCACTCTCTCTGCCTCCTGCTTATGCATCAGATGTGAGCTCTCAGCCACTGTTCTAGCGCCATAAAGTCTAGTGCCTGCCTGCCTGCTGCCATAAAGGTCACAGACTCTAACCTTCTGGAGCTGTGACCCCAAATTAAATACTTTCTTTTATAAGCAGTCTTGGTCATGTGTAGACAGAGGCTGCTCATTCGTTTCCCAGCCACTCATACTCAAATAATCACACAGAAACTATATTAATTACAACACTCTTTGGCCAATGACTCAGGCATATTGCTAGCTAGTTCTTACATCTTGAATTAACCCATTTCTGTTAATCTGTGTATCTCCACAAGGCTGTGGCTTGCTGGGTAAGGTTCTGACTGGCATCTTTCTCCTTCAGCAGCTACATGGCTTCTCTCTGACTCCATCTACTCTCTATATCTATCTCTTCCAGCCTGGCTATATTGCCCTGCTATAGGCTGAAGCAGCTTCTTTATTAACCAATGGTTGCATATAGAGGGGAATCCCACATCAGTCATGGTGTTTTGTCAGACAACTCAAAAGTAACTAGGCAGAAAAGAATGTCTGTTTTCCTCTTGTTGGGTAGTAGTCACATAAAGACCAACAGGGTGAAGTAGGTTTATTACGTTGCTATCTTTGATAGCATTAATTATTTTTGTTGTCTTGTTTATCACACCGTTAGGCCTGAGGTGTCCTAAGAAACTCTCTGACGTCTTCTCTATGCTTCTCTTCTCCAGTATTCTTTCCGGTGAACTCTAGCTGCCTCTCTCCCTAGACTCTCGGAGCGGAGAGTACAAGCTATCCTTTTCATACTGTGTTCTGGAAGCTCCATTTTTGTGTGCCTGTTGTTTTATTTTGCTGAATCTCATGAACCATTTTTTAGCACATAGATGCCCTAGATAGTTTTCTTTCCTCAAAGGAAAATGGAAATGGCTTCTGCAGGGGCTGAAATAAGAACAGAATTGTTTGCCATAACCAGAACCTGGAATCAACCTAAATGCCCCTTGACTGAAGAATGGATAAGGAAAATGTGGTACATTTACACAATGGAGTACTTACTACACAGCAAAAAAAAAAATAATAACGACATCTTAAAATTTGCAGGCAAATGATTGGAGCTAGAAAACATCATACTGAGTGAGGTAACCCAGATCCAGAAAGACAATTTATCACATGTACTCACTCATAAGTGGTTTTTAAACAAAAACCAAAAGCAAAGAAAACCAGCCTACAAATCACAATCCTACAGATTCAAGACAACAATGAGGACCCTAAAAGAGACATAAATAGTTCTAATCTACATGGGAAGTAGAAAAAGACAAGATCTCCTGAGTAAATTTGGAGCACAGGGACCATGGGAGAAGATTCAAGGGGACAGGAGAGGCAGAGAGAGGAGCAGAGAAAAATGTAGAGCTCAATTAAAATCAATAAAAGTATATAAAGAGAAAAATCAAAAATACAATAAATAAGATAAAAACTGTACTAAATTTTAAAAAGATACTTAATAGAGTAAGATGATGGTGGTGCACACCTTAATCCAGTACTCAAGAGGCAAATGAATTTCTTTAAGTTTGAGGCTAGCCTGGTCTACAGAGTGAGTTCCAGGACAGCCCAGGCTACATAAAGAAACCCTTTCCATAAAGAAAAACCAAGAAAGAAAAAAAAGATACAGAATAGAATCCTTAAGTTATAAAAGACATATACCCTAATTTTATTATTATCATAGAGTATTATTTGAAAATTATAAATTTATGTAAAATATATTTTAACATAAAAACTAATGTTTATGTGAAAACTCGCTTTAAACATTTGTTTTAGAAATTTGTTGTAATAATTTCTATTCTGTTTCTGTTATTTTAGTGTTCAATCTGGGGTTCTGAAATCTACTCTGAAGCTGCTAAGCCTAAACTGCAGCCTATGGAAGCAGTTTCTTCTGTAGCAGCCTACAGAAGGGTTCCCAGGAAACTGCCTGGGATAGGCCTTAATCGGTAATGTTAGCATTTTAAGTGCGGATTAAGGTTAGCACGTGTCTGCTACCTAACAGGCCCTAGTCCACTGCCGCCTTCACTGGGGATTTAAACATCTCCTATTTTGCTGTTACCTGGATCTTGCTAACTTGTACTCAGCAGCCTCCCTCAAGGGCCTTCTGCTGTTTTCACCATCTCTGGTATGGTGGGGAGTCCTGCTTTTCCCTGGCCCAACAGACCGAATTCAAATCACAACAAGAGCAAAACTAAAACTGAAAGCCAAGTTCCATTGAAAAGTTCATTCCTACCTCCAGGGTTCACAAAACAACTTTTGTTTAATCTGCTGCTTGGCGCCGATCCTTAAGCTCCAAGACCCCTAGCTTCGCATGTAATTATCCTCATGTCAGATAATCAGTTACAGTTGATTGACTATATACTTATAAAGCTCCTCCAAATGCTGGAGATGGAAGAAGACTGAGACAGGAATGGAAGGACCTTTCTCAAGGAAACCATTAAAGAAAGGGCGCTATAAACACAGCAGATCCGGCTTGGTGGGAGAGCGGAGAAACTTTATCAAACGTCCGGCCCTCCCCTGCACACTGCCCCTCACACACCCTCACCCCAGATGAAGGCTGTGTATAATTCTACTCCACAGCATGGAAGAAATGAGCAAAGGGAATTAGAAACAGTCTGGCCAACCAACAGCAAGAGCTAGATACAATGAAACCGAGACCCGCAGACTCCCTACCGCTGAGCTGGTATAATCCAGACTTGGCAGAGAGTCTTCCATAGGCTCTCTTGCACACAGGCCTTCCTGCAGGAAGGCAAGGAGAGAAAGATAAAAAGTGGCAGGGATCACCTCATCCACCCTATAATTACAATTGTGTGTGTTCCCCATTGGTTTAGAAATGCCAGTGTGTGGAATCTCTCCAACAGAAATGGAAACCAACGTGAATGTGAACTAGGGACACAGCTCAGTGGTGGAGCCCTGCATCGCACGCATAAGGCCCTAGGTTCAACCTTCAGCCCTGCTAAAAAAAAAAAAAAAAAAAAAAAAAAACAACTAGAAAACACAAACAAACACCTCAAACTGTGTGCAGAAACAAAGTATACTGATTACCACACAGTTTGTTCTGTAAAAGCGAAGGAACTTGAGGTAAACATGAATAGTTATCAATGGAGAAATTATAAAATTTTCTAATAGTAAATTGGATTAATTATATGTGTTAACCTAGAATATGTACATAATATGATGATAAGTAAAATGAAAATAGTAACTGGCATGTTATTCTTTATATTTTTAATATAAATTAAAAAATAATTCCATAATAACTGGTTTGGAATGAACTAGAAAGAAAGCATTCACACTGAAACTCTCCCACATTCCCCACAATGAAGAGAATAAAGAAAGTTTAGGTGTAATAGCATTTTCTCATATACTTCTTTCTTGCTAGACTCATTGTATAGTGTGAGTATTAATTTTGTAATTTAAAAATTCAAAAATAACTCAACATGGTTTAATGTTTTAAAGGACTTGAAATCTTATAATTGCAAGTCAGACCAGTCCCCAGAGCTCAGGGTGGCATGTGGTTTTCTGGCATTTGCTTTTGATTGATCCTCGTGGACAAAGGCAGAGAGAAACTTCTCCTGGAGAGAGGACTCACCTCGTGTCACTCAACAGGAGCCAATTAAAGCACAGAATCGACAGTGCTACCGGACAGTCCGAGCGACGGTGAAATGAGAAGCGTATCTACGCCAATGCCTCGGCTACGGAGCCTCGCGAGAGGCTGCCAGAGTCCATAGGCAGCCAGCAGCGGCGTGGACAAGAACAGCCTAGGCTTTTGTCTGGGAAAATCCCACCATTCCAACCCCCGACAGCCTTTGCTGGCACTGCTTGCTTCCTCCAGGGATGGGACACACAGAGCTGGCCCAGCCTCTGCAGGAATTCACATGGAGCTGTGGGGCAACATGGCTGCTCAGGCCTGAAGAGATCCGTGACAGTTCTTGTGGAAGATACCGTGAATAGAGCCGGTAGACACCCGAGGGCCTTCCAGTTCTCACCCCCAGAACAGCACTGGGCAAGGCGCCGGCCCTCATTCCTGGTTCTGGTTCTGTGACTTGGTTTCATTCTAATAGACATTTTCAGGATCTTTGGTGTGTGTGTGTGTGTGTGTGTGTGTGTGTGTGTGTGTGTGTGTGTGGTGTGTGTGTGGTGTGTGTGTGTGTGACAGATTTGTGAATTCAAAAGCAGTTTTAAGCTAAAAATCTGAAGAATTAACTTTTTACCTACTCACTTTCCAGCACCGGTTTCTCTCCTACAGTCCTACCCAGCACAAACCGTACCTCTTCCATCCTCTTATGTCGCCTTTAAATTTCTATTTATTTATATTTTATGTGAATGAGTGTTTCATTCGCATGCGTGTTTATGCACCATATGCCTGCCTAGGGATGGTAGAGGTCAGAAGAGGGGGTTGGGGCCCCTGAAACTGAGAGCTGTTGTAGGAGGCCGCTTGTAGTTTCTGGCTGCTCAGCCCTGAAATAATGCCACAGAAACCATAATATTTGCAATACTGTTTGGCCAATAGCTTATTTCTGGCTAATTCGTATCTTAAATTAACCTATCTCCATTAATCTGTCTATCACCCCAAGGCTGTGGCTTACCAGGTAAAGTTCCAGAGTCTGTCTCTGGTGGGGCTACATGGCTTCTCCTAACTCTACCTTCCTTCTCCCAGCATTCAGTTTAGTTTTCCCCACCTAGCTCTACTTTTTTGCCCTATCACAGGCCAAGACAGTTTCTTTATTTATTAACCAATAAAAGCAACACATATACAGAAGGACTTCCTACATCAGAGAGCCACCATGTGGGTGATGGGAACCAAGCTATGGGCCCCTGAAGAACAGAGCTGTCTTAACCGTCTCTTTAGTTCACTTACTTGGCTTCTTTTTTTTTGGGGGGGGGGCAGGGTGGAGTTGGGTCAGGGTCTTACGAAGTAGCCCTGGCTGGCCTGAACTCACTATGTATACCAGGTTGGCCTCAAACTCAGAAAGATTGGCTCTCTCCCCAGTGTAAGGATTAAAAGTATATGCCACCATGCCTAGACTCTGAGAAAAGTTTGGTTGATCCAGAATCTTGCTAGACTGGCATTTTCAAGTCCTTACCACACCGTCAGCCCAGGCCACATTTTCAGGCTCTCGGCATTTCCTAGCTAAGATGCTCACTTGTGCTTTTTCTCTCAAGGTCTTTCCAATTACCCTCAGGAATCCATGACGGAGTGCCAGCAGTGCCCATGGACAACCTGATGTCCCAGCAGAGGTGGCAGCCATGGGAAGCCTAGTTCACACTTGGTTAAATGTTCCCAGTGTCACTCTGGAACCCTGCCATGCCATCATAGCAAGAGAAGAATTCCAACCAGCCGGAATGGAAGTTTCTGCTTGAGACCTCCCCATGCCATTTCCTGTTCTCACTCCAAGAAATGTTCTCCGACTCCAGGGCTCTGGCTAATACAAAGTCAGCCTTCTCTATCTGTGGGAACTGTTGTCCCTGACTCCAGAGCTCTGGCTATCCACATACAGCCTTCTCTATCTGTGGGAACTGTAGTCCCTGACTCCAGGGCTCTGGCTATCCACATACAGCCAGCCTTTGCTATCTGAAAGGTTCTGCATCTATGAACTCTGTTGAGCACACACTGAAAATACTGGGGAAAGGAAAATTGTGTCTGTGCATAGACTTTTTTTCTTGTCATCATTCCCTAAACAATAAAATATAGAATTGTTTACATTGCATTTACATTGTACTAGGTACCATAAATAATCTAGAATTATACAAGGGGATGCGTATAGGATATATGCAAATATTATACTATTTCATATGAGACACATGAGCATCTGGAGACTTTGGTATCTGCAGGGGCTTCTGAACCAACTTATCTCAGATACCCAAGGATGGTTGTATATCCAAAGATCCCCAACTGCTGCTCCCAAGACTGACGTCCGAGAACCATCATTTCCTCTATTACATTCCCCATCACAGCATCACTGTGGAAGGCTATCACACTTAATATCCCTCATACCAATATCCATTCCAGGTTAAAAAAAAATCAACATCCCAGTTTGATGAGAAGTGTGGTCAGTTTTGAATAGGAACCTGCAGCCTGAAGGAAGGTGGCTGGCAGCCCTGTCCAGGGGCCATCATGCACATGACTTCGGTTCCACTGCTGGCTGTCGCCACAGTCCAGTCTGGTGGGCTGGGATGATGATGTGGCAGCCCCATCGCTTAGCCTTTTGCTGCTTTTGTCTCAGGGTTTTATTACTGTGAAGAGATGCCATGACTAAGGCAACTCTTAGAAAAGCAAGTGTTTAACTGCATCTGGCTTACAGTTCAGAGGTTTAGTCCCTTGTTATCATGGCAGGAAGCATGTACCACAGTCAGACATGGTACTAGAGGAGCTGAGGGTTCTGTATCCTGAGGGCAGGCAGCAGGAAGAAAGAGACACACACTAGGCCAGGCTTGAGCATCTGAGATCTCAAAGTCCGCCCCTCGTGACACACTTCCTCCAACACGGCCACACCTCCCAGTACTGCCATTGCTTATAAACCTGTGGGGCCATTGTCATTCAGACCACCACACCTACTAACCCTCGGTTGATGGATGCTGAATGAAGGGGTACTTAGACCCCAGTCACCCCCACTGAAGTAAAGGCATTATAACAGAGCTGAGAATCAGCACCAGCCTCTAAATCCTGTTTAACTTTGAGCATTTGCATTTTGTTAGGAGCAGTAAGGTGGGTACTGAGACCTGCTCTGGTCCTGTCTGGGAATGTATTAAGGGAACCTAACCTCCTGGTGTCACCTCCCTTAGGTTAGATTGCACCGAGCCTCTCTCTAGACTGGACAGGACATCAGAGAATAGTCTAGAAGTACTTTCTACAACCATATCTCAAGATTTTGCCTTTGTTGGATGCATATCTCAAGAATGACTCAAAATCTGACCCAGTTTCTGGCCAAAAGTTACATGGATACCTATGACAAACAGACTAAAGTCCCGTCAATACCTTTGTCATTAGCTTTCTTGCTGGCCTCCTGTCTCTATTTGTCTGTCTGTCTGCCTGTCTGTCTGTCTATCTATCATCTTTCTTTCTTCCTTTCTATTTATCATCTATATATCATCCATCCATCCATCTATCTATCTGTCTGCCTATCTATCCATCTACCTACCTATCTACCTACCTACCTACCTACCTACCTACCTACCTACCTACTTACCTACCTATCTTTCTATCTCAGACAAAGTCTCACTATGTAGTCTGGCGTTCCTGGAACTCTACATACTCCAGGCTGGCCTTAACCTCACAGAGATTCTCCTGCCTTTGCTTTTTGAGTATTGGGGTTTAAGGTATGTGCTACCCACCAGCTTTGTCTGTTACCGAAACCTGGCCACCCACCCCTTCACCCTCTTGTACCTTCCTTACACCATCCTGGCTCTTTGGTCCTGATTATAATACCTGACCTTATTATAATTCAAATTATAAATTCGCCCCTGGAAATGCCCTCTACACTGTAGCTGCAGGTCAGAGAGGCACCGATCCTTCAGAACCCTACCCCAAAGACATTTCTTCTTTTGACTTATTTCTCCCATGGAAAGTTTACAGAGACTCCTCCTCTGCCCATAGACTCTCATGGCAGGAAGTCACAATTTAATTGAGCACTGGATGTAGTTAGCTTGTGTAGGCTCCGTCATGGCAGAGTCAGAGGAACTAACCCTGTGACAAGACTGATCCCCTCATCCTAGCATTTGAGGTGCAAGCATCCCACTTTAACAAATCCTTCTTCATCCTAGCGCGTTCTTTTTGCTGACCCCTCCAAATCACATCTGTGAGTTTTCCACGTTAACGAGTCCTTCTCCTCTCAGCCATTTCAACAGTGCACGCTTGATGTGGACACACTGGAAGCTCGTCGTTTTCTGTGAGTTGATTATCTCCGTCTCCGGAGAGCAGGGTGCTCTAAGGTTGGCCTCAGTAGCACGGGATCATCTGAGGCTGTATCGTCTGTCTGTATGTCTCATGAGTATGACAAAAAGCTCAGAAAAAACGCCTTGAGAAATCTAGATGGAAACCAATGCCCCATGGAAAGACATAAATATTTGATCAGGTTCTGAACAAGACTCCTTCTCATGAATGTTTTAACACCTCGGTAGCATAGTGTTCAGAGGCTGATTAGCGGCGTCAGCTTGTGCTAAGACTGGGAAGCTGGAGAGGAGGAGGGGCATATAACAGTGAGGGAGGAGGCATGGCGCACTGTCTCTTTTAAGGACCTAAAATACACCTAAGGAATACCCGAGGGCTCCCCTGATTTGCATGGGTGCTCATTTTCCAAGTGTTAGCCCCAGCAGAATATGAGGCAGAGCAGCTCCTAGCAGCAATGTCTCCGGAAGGACACCACACTGCCTGTCACTGAACCCCTGTCCATTTGCCGTACGTCTCTCCGCACGGGGACACGGGAGGATCTTCTCTTTCAAGTGAAATACTTAGGACTAAACAGAGGCAGGATCTATAAGCATAATCATAGCAGCTTTATTCAAAATAGCCCCAAACTGGAAACAACCCGAGTGTCCATCAATAGGAGCATGAATAAACGTAACAGTAATATTCATATGACGGATGCCACCTCTCAAGGTGGTATTTATTTTATTGCAGTTAAAAAAAAAATGGCCTATTGGTATACTCAACAACAACAATGAATCCCGCAGAGACTGCAGCAAAAAGAAGTCAGACAAAGAGGATATGCTACGTAAATGCATTTATATGGGTGCAGGAGCCATTAACATCCAGGCAAGGAGGAATCTACTGCTTCTGGATGGTGGGGGTGGCTAGAAAGAGGCACGAGGGAAATTCTGAGGGAGTGAAATTTTGTGTATTTTGTTTGGGCTGCATGGTCAAAACTGAACCGACCCCCAGCAGGCAGAGCTTAGGAACACCATTAAGATAAGGAGTTCACTCATCTCCAGACCATCAGTATTTACTACCTGACTTCTAGTATTTGAAACAAAATAAATGAAACAAAAAAATTGGTTTCATAAGCCTGCTGGGAGAGAGATAAGGCTTTGTGTTATTCGTTGCCTAATTGATTCGATAATATCTGCTAATTGCTTATTATTTGCCAAGTAGGAACATAGCCATAAAACAACAACAAAAATCTCTTGCTCTTATGGTGTTTCCAGTGGAGGATCTGTCCAATTCACAGAGACAGAGACACAGCATTGAAAAGTGACAAATGCCAGGGACATTCTCCCTAAGGTCACAAGAATCAGGGGGAGATGAGCTCAGCAGTGAAAACCACAGGCATCAGATGTGACCTAGTGAAGTCAAGCACGCCCCATCATGCACGGTTGTGGTCACCTCTGATGGAGGACTGGATTTTATTCAAGTGTGAGTTGAAGCGATTGGAGGGTTTTACAAGGGGGAGGGGTGATAAACCCAACGGATGTCTTAGGAATGAGACATCTGTAATCTCTGCATTGGAGGCTGAGGCAGGAGGATCGGGAATTGGAGGCCAGCGTGGACTGCATAGAAAGACCCTGTTGCAATGAATGAATGGAGGAGTAAAAGAACAGCATCAGTGTGCGTTTCTTCCTTTTGTCTCTTTACCACATGTAATGCCTTGAATTGGGGGGGAGGGGAGAGAGAGTGAAAGAGAGAGAGGGAGGGAGGGAGTGCCCCAAAATCAAGAGATCTGTTGTCTGTTATAGGAGATTTATAAGAACAAAATTCATATAATATAATTAACATTTTCTTAAAAAATCTTTCTAATATTTCTTAATCAGTTTCTGACTTAACCTCTGTCCAAGCCTGAGTCACATACATCTGAGTCTCAAACTCTTATTTTTTTTTATGTTTTAAGATAATTAAAAGGGCTGGAAAGATGGGGAAGTGGTTAAGAGCACTGACTGCTCCTCCAGATTACCTGTGTTCCATTTCCAGCACCCACATGGTAGCTGACAACCACCTGTAATTCCAGTTCCAGGTGGATCTGATGCCTTCTTCTGTTCCCCATGGAAACTGCAGGCATGTGGTACACAGACATACATGCAGTCAAAAACACTCACATGCATAAAATAAAAATAAAGGGTTTTTTTTTTTTGAGACAGGGTTTCTCTGTGTAGCCCTGGATGTCCTGGAACTAGTTCTGTAGATCAGGATATCTTCGAACTCACAAAGATCCACCTGCCTCTGCTTCCTAAGTGTTGGGGTTAAAGGTGTGCCCCACCTACCACCCGGCAATAAAGTTTTAAAAATAAGATCATTAAAGGTTTATGAAAAGAAAGGTAGGTAATTTCTGGGTATAAATAAAATTTCTCCTAATAAAGTGTTGGTAGGAAATAAGGGAGGGATTTGCATTCGTTATCACTACCCTTCAGCAAACTCATCAGAAACTAAACACCAATAGTTCTCAATTCTTTCTGCAAACAAGGGCTCCATCTGTTTTCTGTTCAACTATCAAGTCCAGCTTCTCTGCTCAAGTCAGCCTGCACTTCACTGCTCCTGTGCTTCACAGGAGCCCTGGCCCAAGTTACGCCCTGAAAAACATTCAAGACCTGAAATGAAACATGTATTCCATAGGTAAACTGCTTGCTGTGGAAGTGTTTGGATCCCCAGAACACAAATAAAACCAGAAGTTATAGAGCATTCAGGCCTGGATCCCAGTCCTCTTTCCAGGAGAGGAGAGGCAGAGACAGGAGAATCCTTGGATTCTGGCCAACTAGCCTGGTGCACACAACAAATAAATACCAGAGACCCTGCCTCAAACTAGGTGGAAACAAGAACCCACACCTGTGGCATCCTCTGACTGCATGTGCCTGCACACACAGAAGCACAGACACACACAGACACGCAGGCACACAGAGACTTTTTAAAAGGTAAATCTGAGGAGCGGTGCACTTCTCAGAGGCCTCATTTTCTTCCATCACAACTTTCAAATATCTTTACAGACAAATAGGGAGCCAGTGGGATATAGGAGCCCTCATCAAGGAGCAAGGTGCCTAAGACCTCTTCTTTGCAGGTGACCCGGTTCCTTTGACCATCCTTCCACTCTTTAGACTGGCAGCTGCTTCCTGCTCTTTACCTTCCACGTCTCTGCTGGGGGCCATTTCCATTTTCCCTAGACCAGGGCCTGTCTGTCTCCAGACTGCCACTATTCTGCCTCTGACCAGGCCAACTCTGGGCTATCAGGGAACAGAGAGAAGCTGGAAGTTGGCGGTGAGAGACAGAGAAACAAAGAGAATATGCCAGATACTGTAGTGGTCCCGAAGGGGGATTAGACAGGCAAAATGGGGACCAGAGAGCCCCTCTACTCTTTCTGAGAGAGCCCTGATTTAAGCTGCTTACCAAAGCACATTATAACCCAGACAGACTCCAAGTGTCTGAAGCCCTGAGACAAGTGGTCCTCCTTCACTTATCTGTATACACCCAAGTGTTCCTTCAGCAGCAGTTAAATACAAACAATCTACAAACTTGGAAGCCTGGCTGGTACTCCAACTTCTGGGAGAATCTAGCTATTGGTGGAGAAAAGGGTTGTTTTTTTCTTTACCCACCTGGCTGCCTAATTAACACACGAACACGTAAGGTGGTTTTAAACCCCCACCGGGAAACCTTTTCTTTTCACCTAAGTGTGCCCACAATGTCACCCTCTAAATCTCGTTCCTCATGCGTTCACCCAGAACAACAGTGTATGGGTAAGAGCAGCCACGCCATCCTCCCCTAAGGATCTTACTCTTGAAATGCTAACATTTCAAGGAAAGCTAAGGAAGCAGCACGTGGCGCCTAGCTTTCTAAGTGCTGGCCAGAGCCAAGGACGCTCGGGCGCCTGGGGCACTCCTCTGGTTCCCAGGAACAAAGCCATCACACTGAACGTACACAGTGTAGTAAAACTTTTTTTCTCAGACTTCAGAGTCAGGATAGGAAACAGCAGCTCGCTGCCCTGCCCTCCGGAGGAGCTTGCACCTGCAAGGTAGATTTGGGATCAAGCCTGGAAATCTCCAGACTGTAGGGATTAGTTCTGAGACCTTTTTTTTTTTTTTTTTCAGCAGTTAGGCACTTTTTCCACGAAACAGAGAAGTCACACTTTGTTCACACCCAGTTACAGCACTCTCTCCTCTTTTTTCTTTCACCTCCCAAATTGCCATCTGCATCCCTGATGCGTGGCCACGCGTTCTTCCCTAATACTTTTTGGATTTCTTAAATCATTCCCGAATTCCCTGCCCAGGTTTTGAAGAGAAGGAAGTGCCCCTTCCCTCTCCACTTCTTACTGTAGAATTCAGGTGCCCCGTGTTTTGTGGACACACGGCATCCTCCAGGAGCTCTTACAAAAGCTCGCGTGTGGGGTCCTCAAGGACGCATTGCTCACCTCGCGGGGTCCCCGGCCGCTGTGGCTGGGATGCACGTGCTCTCCAGGTCTCTGGTGGCCTCCCTGGACTGAAAGACGGCGGGTGGGACGCGGACGCGCCCATCGCCACGCTGACAGCAGGAGTGGCGGCTGTGCGGTGTGCGCGGTGCCCTGCGGGTCACCTCCTCCCCTGCCTGCACGCCGCCCCTCCTCTGGCGCCACCCCGCGCCGGGACCCGATTCTGCGCTCCGCCGCTGGCCTCTCCACCACTCCCGCATCCTTCATTCCTCAGACCTCCACTCCCATCTGCCCGCTTCTAGAGTCCCCGGGCAGCTCCTCACAGTGCGTTCAAAGTGCCTCGAGGGACGCTGTCTAGGAGCCCGCGGGCGGAGGATGCTCAGGTCCTGTGTCTGGTTCCTTAGACTCAGGTCCCTAACTGGTTCCTGTTTTTCGAGAATTAGATATCCATTAGTTTTCTCCGGGCCTTTGCGTCCCTCCCACCCCACGCCTTTGCTGTCTCTCCCCTTTCCTTACTTCTCTCTAGCTTTTCCCCTTCTCTCTTCTTTCCTTTTCCTTATTCTTCTCTTTTATTTCTGTACTTTTTGATTCTTTGCATTGTTTATGCTTATTTTAGAATCAGAAAGACAAGAATGTTGCTTATAATAGGGATGTACCTGTGTACATTAAGGAGAACCTGGCTTGGGCCCAGGTGGGTAGCGAGTGTGAGCTGGGTCCTGAGACTCTACTTTGAATTTTCATATCTTCCTTTATTGTATTTTAAAACTACAGACCCAAGAGTCTATGTACAAGGATGTAGGGACGGAGATGGCTGTAGGATTCACTCAGGCAGGGAGCCACTTCTCAGTCCCCCAACATTTTTTACCGCATACTTTAGGGACAGGAGAGGAGGGGGGGGGACAGACTAGGGCTGCAGGGTTCAGATCACTTGGCAGGGAGGGTTGGGTTTAACTTCTTACACCCCCACTATGCCACTCAAAGGCTTCTTTTCACAGGAAAACACTCCATTAAAGAGAAAAGCATGAGGAAAGAAATAAAGCAAACGCTTTAAATAAGAAAATGAGCAAAAACGTGACTTCCGGTTCTGCACAGCTAGAAATTGTCATGGAGGGGCCGAGGAGGTCCCTTTGATTCTCCACCTTTGGAGTTACTCGGTTTAAAAGGCCGTGGCGTCGTGGGGTGGGGGAGCTGGAACAATGCCCGAGGACCTGAGTCAGTTCTGACACCCATGTTAAAAGCCCCCGTGACTATTATCCCAAGGCCGGCGTTGGGAGTGCACGGGGTGCGGGGAGGAGGTGTGTGTGTAGGGACAGAGACCAGAGGATCTCCGGGTTTGCTCGCCAGCCAGTCTCAACTGGTAAGCTTCAGGTTCAGTGCGAGTGGCTGTCTCAAAACTAGGGCTGAGGACAACCGAGGAAGACAACAGCCATCAATTTCCGGCCTCCACGAGTATGTACGCGTGCGCGCTCGTTCACACACACTTTTCCGGGACAACCTTTCTCTGCCAATGCTCACTTCAGAGTGCAACGCTGGATCTTGAGCCTGTGGTTCCACATTAAGGATTTCCCCCTGATCTCCGTGGCCGTTTACCTTTCCTCAGAGTCCCTCTAAACGGAGCCGGTTACTCTCAGTGCCCCCTCAATATTGGACTGCTTCCAGCTCGGTCCCCTTCCCCACCCTTCTGTCCTTTCTCCATTAAGCTGTCCCGCAGTTCCTCAGGTACTGGGCACCGATTTTCATCTCCCACCTGGTACTACCACGCTTACTTCAGAAGTGTTTCTGGAGACTCTTCCCCTCTGCATTCCCACACTGCTGCCCTTGTTAAGTTTTAATTACCCTGGGCTGAATCATTTTATTAGTTTCCTAACAGGTTCTCTTGCCTCGGTCTCCTCACCATTAGCACAGACTTGAGACTATGTCACTTTCATGGCAAAACAAACAAACCACCCGCCTACTCCTGCAATAACTCGACATTTTAACACCGTCCAAGCTTTCACAGTCCGAGTGGCCGCTGCTTTTCCAAACCTTTGTCCTCTTCCAGCAAGCCTTATCAACTGAGATCTCCGAATACACCCCGGACTGTCGATGCATCTGTGTCTTTGGCTCCTTCTCCTCCGCCAACCACATCTTTACCTGTTGAAATGCCCTCAGCCCTTCAATGTCTGAATCAAATGCCTTGTCCTTCAACGTCATTCTTCCAGTTCTTATCACTCAGGTTGATAAGGCGAGTGACCTCCTTAGCATTCTGTCTGTTCCAGACCTAAATTGAGCTGTGCACCACAGCGGGCTGTGTGATCCTGTCACCCTGGTAACTACCCGAGTGTACAAGTCCAAGGATGCTTCTGCCTCATCTTCATTCCCTCGAGGCATTGGCCACCTATGTTTTTATTTTATTTAACAAGGTTTGCATCTCAGCCCGGTGATGCTGGTGCATGCCTTTAATCCCAACACTTGGGAGGCAGAGCCAGGCCAATCTTTGCATTTGTGGTCAGCCTGGACTACAGAGTGATTTCCTGGACGGAAACCCTGTTTCATAAATAAATTAATTAATTAATTAATTAATTAATTAATTAATAAATGCTTAAATCTCACCTCCCCACCCCTGTAGACACTGAGTAACTTCCTTATTCTCCACCACATTTATTCAGGCAGGGACTCTCACTGAACCAATGCTTGCTGCTTTCCTCATCTAACTATCCAGCTTGCCCTGAGGTGACTCCTCACAAACTCCAGTCCTCATATACAAGTGGATATATATATAATGTTTACTTAATCTATTTCATTATACACATATATATGTATATGTGATGTACATACATATATGTGTGTATAATGAAACATATATTGTATAATTTCCTGAAAACAGGGTCTCATGTGGCATGTATCTCAGGCCAGCCTCAAACCTACGGCAGTTCTTCTGTTCCTGCCTCCCAATCATGTGACTGTAATCTTTTTTTTTTATTGAAAAAAAAATTTCGGCCTCTTCCCAGCCTCCCATTTCCCTCCCCCTTCTCTCACTCCTCTCCCCTTCCCCCCACTCCTCCCACCCTCCCTCTCCAGTCCGAAGAGCAGTCAGTGTTCCCTGCCCTGTGGAAAGTCCAAGGTCCTCCCCCTTCCATCCTGGTCTAGGAAGGTGAGCATCCAGACTGGCTAGGCTCCCACAAAGCCAGAACATGAAGTAGGATCAAAACCCAGTGCCATTGTCCTTGGCTTCTCATCAGCCCTCATTGTCCACCATGTTCAGAGATTCCGGGGTACACCCACCCACTGAGACAGTAGGGCTGATCTATTAGGAGCTCACCAAGGCCAGCTGGACTGGGACTGAAAAAGCATGGGATAAACCCGGAATCTCTGGACTGTAATCTTTTTAAGAACGGATTTGTTCTTATCTAATGTGTGTTTGCCTGCGTATATGCATGTGCACCAAGTGCATGCCCGGTGCCCACCAAGTTCAGAAGAGGAAACTGCATATCCTAGAACTGGAGTTACAGACCGTTGTGAGCTGCTATTAGGGTGTTGGGAACTGAACCAGATTTCCTGCGGGCATTTTATAGACTCATGTTCGCAACCTAGAGCCTAGCTTATTTTTCTAAGCAGGATGAGTTCTAGCTCCACCCATTTTACTATAGATGGCATAATTTCATTGTTCTTTTAAAAACAAATCCATCACTTTTATTTTTTTTCTTGGTTTTATTAAGCTATACATTTTTTCTCTGCTCCTCTCCCTTTCTCTCCCCTCCCCTTCTACCCTTTCCCACAGTCCTGTTGCTCCCAATTTACTCAGGAGATCTTGTCTTTTTCTACTTCCTGTGTAGATTAGATCTATGTATGTCTCTCTTAGGGTCCTCATTGTTGTTTAGGTTCTCTGGGATTGTGATTTGTAGATTGGTTTTCCTTTGTTTTGTGTCTAAAAGTCACTTATGAGTGAGTACATGTGGTAATTGCCTTATGGATCTGGGTTACCATATAACTCAATATGATGTTTTCTAGTTCCATTCATTTTCCTGCAGATTTCAAGATGTCATTATTTTTTCTGCTGTGTAGTACTCCGTTGTGTAACTGTACTACATTTTCCTCATCTATTCTTCAGTCAAGGGGCATTTAGGTTGTTTCCAGGTTCTGGCTATGACAAACAATGCTTCTATGAACATAGTTGAGCACATGTCCGTGTGGCATGGTTGAGCATCCTTTGGGTATATACCCAAAAGTAATATTACTGGGTCTTGAGAAAGGTTGTTTATTAATTTTCTGAGAAATTGCCACACTGTGGCAATCCAAAGGGGCTGTACCAGCTTGCACCCCCACCAGCAATGCAGGAATGTTCCCTTTACCCAACATCCTCTCCAGCATAAATTGTCATCAGTATTTTTTATCTTGGCCATTCTTACAGGTGTAAGATGGAATCTCAGAGTTGTTTTGATTTGCATTTCTTTGATGGCCAAGGATGTTGAACATTCCCTTAAGTGTCTTTCAGACATTTTAGATTTCTCTGTTGTCAGTTCTCCGTTTAGGTCTGTACTCCATTTTTATCGGATTATGTGTTCTTTTGATGAGCAGTTTCTTGAGTTCTTTGTATATTTTGGAGATCAGACCTCTGTCTGATGTGAAGTTGGTGAAGATTTTTTTTCCCATTCTGTAGGCTGCCATTTCGTCTTGTTGACTGTGTCCTTTGCTTTACAGAAGCTTTTCAGTTTCAGGAGGTCTCATTTATTAATTGTTTCTCTCAGTGTCTGTGCTACTGGCATTATATTTAGGCAGTGGCCTGCTGTGCCAATAGTTCAAGTGTACTTCCCACTTTTTCTTCTATGAGGTTCAGTGTGTCTGGCTTTATGTCAAGGTCTTTGATCCATTTAGACCTGAGTTTTCTACATGGTGATAGATAGGGATCTATTTTCATTCTTCTACATGTTGATATCCAGTTATGCCTGCATCATTTGTTAAATATGCTTTCTTTTTTTCCATTTGATATATTTTGCTTCTTTGTCAAAAATCAGGTGTTCATATGGTATAGGAGGGTCTTCTGTCTATGTGTTACTTTCATTGGTTAAATAACGAAGCTTCCTTGACCTTTTAATAGGCCAGCCCTTAGGTGGGTGGAGTAGACAGAACAGAATTCTGGGAGAAAGAAAGCAGTGTCAGGCAGACAGCACGGCTCTCCTCTCCTAGACAGACACTTGTTAGACTCATGCTGGTAAGCCACAGTCAAGTGGTAATACAGATTATTGGAAATGGGTTAGGTCAATAAGAGGTTAGAACTAATGGGCCAGGCAGTGTTTAAATGAATACAGTTTCCACGTAATTATTTTGGGTAAAGCTAGCCAGGAGCCGGGCAGCAGGAAGTGGCCCGCCGTCCCTTTTACAACATTTGTAGATGTGTGGATTAATATCTGGGTCTTCAATTCAGTTCCATTGGTCCTCCTGTCTTTTTTTATGCCAATACCAGGCTGTTTTCAGTAATGTAGTAGAGTTTGAAGCCAGGGATTGTGATGCCTCCAGAAATTTCTTTATTGTACAGGATTGTTTTGTCTATGCTGGGTTTTTTGCTTTTCCATATGAAGTTGAGTACTGTTTTTTCAAAGTTTGTGAAGAATTTTGCTGGGATTTTGATGGGCATTGCTTTGAATCTGTAGATTGCTTTTGGTAAGATTGCCAATTTTACTATGTTAATTCTACCTACCCAAGAGCATGGGAGATCTTTCTGGTGTCTTCTTCAATTTCTTTCTTCAAAGATTTAAAGTTCTTAGGATCTTATTTTTAATGTCAACATTTAATAGCAGCCTATATTTTGATTTTGAGAATTAAGAACATTTAATTAAAGATTATTATTGAAATGGGCATCTTTTTTTTAACATGAAGGCTTTATTGCTTACTGAGTTAATAACTGTATTGACTAATCTTCATTGCCAATTTGAGTAGATTTAGAGTCATCTAGGAGATTAACAAGGCACACCACTGAGTGTACCTGGGAAGATATTTCCAAAGAGGATCATCTGAGGGGGAGGACCCACATTTGGTTGGCCCCCTTCTTTTACTGAATGGCCAGATGGAATAAAAAGAAGAAAAGGAGAATGCCAGCAGAGTCTCTTCTTTCTACTTCCTGTCTGTCATGATGTGAGCTTTTCTGTATCCTCCTGGCCATGATGGGTTGGAGAAACCAGGATTGTCAATCACCATGGTCTATTGATGCCTGGTCACCGGGAATGCTGGAATGATGTGGTCAAACAACCTGGCGATTCTTTGCTATTCTATCAGGAGCCAGCCTCCACCCGAATCCCTCGAATATCCTGAACATTGTTTGGCCCTAATCCTAACCCTGTAGTGAATAGGACATATCCCTAAGAAAGGGACCACACGTACCCTGCATCCTCCACCAACAGAATCTATCCTTACGCTTATCACAGATCCTTCCTCTAGATCCTAGCCCTGAGCTCTGCTTATCAGCCAATAGAATTCATCCTTATTTAAAGTCACAGGTCACAAGTTCTACTGTGTTTAAATGTGTAAGAAAAGTAAGCCACGAGGCCGGTCTCGGAAGATTTTGGCCTATTGCTTGCAAAGATGGCACCGTCTTGAGTCTCCTCCTTCACCTCTCCTTAGGTTAGTACCCTGCTGGTTGTGAGGGGTCCCCCACATGCTGTGACAATCTGTCTTATACCATCCCAGAAACCTCTACATCAACCATGTACTGTAACTTCTGAGATCATGAGCCCAAATAAAATCCCCCCCCCATTGTGTTGTGTTTCTCAGGTATTTTACTTCAAGGATACTGTGGTGGTCTGAGTGAAAATGGCCCCCATAGGCCCACAGGGAGTGGCATTATAGGAGATGTGGCCTTGTGGGTGATGTTAACAGACATGGCATTAGTGTTCCTATGATTAGAATAACTTGCTTTTTATTTTTTATTTTGTTTTTGCCTTTTTTTATTTTGAGATAGGATCTCCTGCTATCCCAGGTGGCCTTGAACTTGCTCTATAGCGGAGAGTGACTTGAATTTCTGGTGTTCCTGTTTGTGTCTCCTGGGTGCTATGGTTACAGAAGGGGGCCACCTCCCCCAGTTTATAGTTGGTCCTAGGGACTGAACCCAGGTCCTCATGCTTGCCAGTTAAGCCTTAATTGCTTGAGCTTTAGCCTCAGCTTTTACTGTTGCTTTTTTTTCTATCCAATCATTTATTAGTATACAAACACAAAGAACCTTCTGCTGTATTTTCATGTGTTAGCTGTATTTTCATGTGTTAGGATACAGACACAAAGAGCCTTCTGCTATACATTCAGTAACTTGGACTCATCTGAATGTGAAGCCATGACATCAAACTTAGGTTTCAATTGCTTTTTTTTAATTAAATTTATTTACTTACATTGTGTGTGTATGTGTGTGTGTGTGTGTGTGTGTGTGTGTGTGTGTG
>NW_026067944.1:24031492-24044413 GCF_014885135.2 Alexandromys fortis | reverse complement strand
GTCTAAAAAAAAAAACTAATAATAATAATAATAATAATAATAATAATAATAAATACAGTGAAGAAAGAAGTTCAGAGGAATGAAAAATTAACCATGTGCACACCGGGTAGTACCTAGAGAAATAAACAGTAACGTCAAAGGGAGGAATCTGCTCTGAGGAAAGAGCCCAGCAGCAGCGGTGGTAGCAGCTTTGAAGAAGAGGGACCATTGCTCCATAGGCTTCCAATAAATCAGTGGGTCAGACCTGTGTCGGGGGCACAGATCGAATAACTTCCTACAACGTGAGTAGGGAAATCCCGGTCCTATGTGTGGGTGTCTGTCCTGTGTGAACAAAGAGGCTGAGTCATAGTAACGAGCAGGCTTTCGTTTAGGTCATCCTTCTAATGTTACAGCCATGTCTAGGGCAGCACTTTGGCTACTCCTTCAGCTACCAGCAAGCCTTTTAAAGAAGTGAGCGTCCCTTGGTTGCACCCAAGGCCATAGGGGTGGAACACCACTGTGACTCTCAACAGGGACCCGTCTTCTAGGTCTCACCTGTCAGACCATGATTCCACAGGACAGGTAGGGACAAGACACCCAGGAGGAGGAGACTTGCGGGAAACAGAAGTACACATTATATTAAGCAAAAGATTGCTGGGTGGCAGTGGCGCAAGCTTTTAATCCCAGCACTAGGGAGGCCAGGGCAAATGTTTCTCTGGGTTCGAGGCCATCCCAGCCCACATAGTGAGTTTCAGGGTTTTTCTTATACAGAGAAACCCTGTCTCAAAACAAAACAAAACAAACAAACAAACAATAAAACAAAACAAAGGCAAAAACAAGTGAACTCTGTCTTAAGTTCTCTTGCTTTCCTTCTTTCTTTCTTTCTTTCTTTCTTTCTTTCTTTCTTCCTTCCTTCCTTCCTTCCTTCCTTCCTTCTTCTTTCTTCCTTTCTTCCTATCTTCTTTCCTTTCTTTCAAGATTTACTTGTTTTTATTTTATGTGTCTGAATGTTTTGCCTTCATGTATGTCTGTGCGCTGTGTGTGTGCCATGCCGAAGGAGGCCTGCAGAAAGTGTTGGATCTCCTGGGACTTGGAATTACAGGTGAGCCACCAAACTTGGTTCCTCTGCAAGAGCAGCCAGTACTCTCGGCTGCTGAGCCATCTCTCCAGCCCTTTAATTTGCTTTCTATTGCTGTGATAAAACCCCACGACCAAAGGCAACTTAAGGAGGAAAGGGTTTGTCTCACCTTATCGCTTACAGTCTGTCCATCTAAAGAGGAGTTAGAGGAGGAACTCGGGGCAGGAATTGAAGCAGAGACGAAGGAGTAATGCTGCTGACTTTCTTGGACAGCCCAGGACCACCTGCCTGCCAAGGTTGGCCCTCCAAACCATGATCTGGACTCTCCAACATCAATCATCGATCAAGAAAATGTGGGGCTGTTCTTGCAAATAGCTTGGGTTAGATTCCTAGCGCCTACATGGGGGCTCACAACTATCTGTAAGTCCACTGTACTCTTCTGATTTCCGTGGACAGGGTACACATGTGATGCATAGACAGACTGTCACACAGAGCATCCACACCATACAATAAAATAGTTAAAAAGAAAATAAACAAGCAAACCCACTCTCACAGACTTGCCTACAGGTCAGGGTGTTGGATACAACTTCTTAACTGAGTTTCTCTCTTCCCAGGTATGTCTAAGTTTCTGGCAAAGGTTAACCAGCACCATCTCCAACCTGCTTTTGCCACCAAATATTTTATACACCATAGTTCCATGCTTTGTTTTATTTTTATAATTTTTAGATGTGTATGTGTGTGTGTGCATGCACGTGTTTCACATGGACCTGTGACTGCAGATGTATGCAGAGGCCAGAGGCATTGGATCTCCCTCTACTTGAGTTATAGGTGGTTGTGAGTCACCTGACATGGGTTCTGGGACCCAAACTTGGGTCCTCTCCAAGAGCAGTAAATACCTCCCCTCCCTGCTTCTGTGAGGTCCTGAATTCAATGCCATGATGCACACATGCACATACCTGTGTGTGTGTTGTCTATATATGCATAATATCCATATATCATACATAAATGGATATTTCTATGTATGAAATATACGCATATATAATTATTTTTTGTATGACATGCATACATATAGATATGTATAATTACATTTTTATATGTGACATTTTACATACTTAAATCACACTTTGTTTGTCCATAAAGACTTCATTCTTGTTAAGGGTCGCTGGTACTCCACTGTGTGATTGTGCCATTGTTTCAGCCTTCTCCATTGATAAAATTCGAGCAGCCTCTAATGTTTCATTGACATGACACTTGTTTTTTTGTGCTAGCATTTCTCAGAACTGGAGTGGCCTGGTCAAAGGGCATGAAAATACACTTATGTAACTCGCTACTTCAAACCTATTACTTAATATATCACGAAAGCCTTTCCAGACCATTAAATAGTCAGCCGAGCTGCCAATATTATAATCTATGCATATGCTGGAAGCTGTTCCCTGTGTTCTCAAGCAATCAAGATTGAGCTGCATCTAAATGTTCACTGTTAAAAAACCATTTGGCAACATTGTAGCTTAGTCTTTGTATGCAAGCTTAAGCTCAGAGACGAACTCCAGAAACACGGGTGCTTGTTTAAAGAGTATGAATATTAAAAATGATAGCTTCCATTATAGAAACAATACATTATTGTCCTTGACCAAGAAACACAGATAGGTAAAATTGTCACGGCTGGACATCCTAGCTCCCAGAGGTAACTTCTGCTGTCTATTCTGTTGTATTTTTTGAATGTACAAGATGAAGTGCATGCTACTTAGAGCCACTAATAATTAAACTTTCAATTATATCCGTCATTTTAAATGCCTGCACAGTTATATCTTAGGTGCACGAGATCTTATTTCCACAAGCCTCGTTGCTGGACATTTAGCTTATCAATGAAACGTTTCTGGTGTGGGCAGTTTAAGTGGCAGCCACCCTCTCACTGTTGAGGAGCCTTTAAGAAAGTCCCCGCGTATTCCACCAGGGACTAGGAGGCGGGAAAAGAGGCTAGGGGTGGAAAGTTCCTGGGTCGAAGTACAGAATGTGCTCCAGCAAGATTTTCAGTAAAGAGGAAGTGCCAGGGAAACGCATCAGCCAACTCCTAGAAGAGGTCCCTGAATGGAGGAAGGTGCCCGAGCTTTGAAGATAAATACATGGGCTAGGCTGGCTCGTGAGGGGAGAGGGAGGCAGATCCTTGACTTCAGTTCAGGTTGCAATTACCTGGCGGAGCCTCGGGTGTAGCAGGCTCGCCTAGCAAAGCCCACAGTCAGTTTTCAAAGGTCATATACGGGGTTTTTTTTGGCCTGGGGCCAGACTCCACAACAAATAACATATTGCCACAACTTGCCCCATGTCCTTTCCTACCTGAGCATGTGAGGGTGCCTGTAATTTAAGGGGAAGTTTGTCAGGTTGGAACAGCAAGGACCAAAATGGTTTCCTTTGAGGTCATCTCTGACATTGAAGGGCGAGGGCTAGGGAGACAGGGGACGACAAAGGGTTCCAGCAAAATTGGGCTACTGAGTTTGTGTGGTTCCTAAGCAGGCTGGGCCAGGTCTAGGACGAGGTCAGACTGAGCTGACCCCATTCATGGTGGTTGAGGACTCTACTGGACTAAATCCTAAACTCGTGCCGTGTGAATGATGGCTCTGCTGTACAATGCAAGACAGTCTTGAGAAATTCCCTGTTCTCGTTTTCCCTTTTAAAAAATCATCTGTTTTGGCCGGGTGGTGGTGCCACACGCCTTTAATCCCGGCACTCGGGAGGCAGAGGTAGACGGATTTCTGTGAGTTCGAGGCCAGCCTGGTCTATAGAGGTAGTTTCAGGACAGGCTCCAAATCTATAGTAAAACCTTGTCTCAAACAAACAAAAAACCCAAAAAAACTAACGGAACCTTAGTCAATTTTCCATTATGTGTATTACTTTGTTAAAGTTTTCAGCCCTAGGATCTAAATACTTTGAAATTTAAGGTCGAATAAAATGGTCTGATTGTCACCACACGGGATCCTTCACGGTTGTTCAACCTTTCATGGCATCTCCTTTGGTCTCCATTGCCTCCCGCTGGCCCAGATAGGATCTGTTTTGTTGTTCTTTTCAGCCATAAAACGAAAGACTCTTGAGGCCCTATGGCCAGCATATGCGAACATTCCTGGGTTTGATTAAAAGGCTATTCTGACGATGATCGTTACTGTCTTGGCTGCCAATCACAGAACAGCACCGTTAAAAATTTCTTCATTTCTTCTTAGTCTATTGAAGTAGTTTTTTTGGCCAGTCTTCAGAGCGGAGTTTTCCCTGGCCACCTCTGTTCCTGAAACCCTTCCCTTCAGTTGGTGTCTCTCTGTCTCTTTACAGGATCTCATGCATCCTAGGCTGTCCTCAGTCTTCCCAGTGCTGGGATTATGTGCATGAACCACCATGCCGTGTTCACGTGATGCTCGAACCTGGATCTCCGTGCAAGCCCCTGCTAACTGAGTTACATCCCTAGCCTTTGGCTGTTTTTAATTTAAAAGATTAATTTCTTTATTTTGCCTGCATGTGTGTGAGCCTGCAGTGAGACTATTCGTACCACATGAGTGCAGGAGCCTGCAGGGGAAAAAAGAACTCCTTGAAACAGGAAGTACAAGCAGTTATGGGCGGCCATGTGGGCTCTAGGAACGAAACCCGGGTCTTCTGAAAGAGCAGTAAGCGCTCTGACTGAGATGGTGGAAAGCCGTCTTCTCACCCTCTGATTCATTTATTCTTTTTAATGAGTGTAAAAGTAAAATGTAAATAAGGGGTTGCACAACAGTGTACTGTGGGTGTATTTAATGCTACTGAACTCCTTTAAATGAGCCAGGCATAGGGACTCACACCTTTAATCCCAGCACTTGGGAGAAAGAGGCCCATGGATGGATCTCTGAGTCTACAGAGTGAGTTCCAAGGCTGTTACACAGAGAACGCTTTTCTCAAGAACAAAACAACCCCCCCAAAAAAATGACAAAAAAAGAAAGGAAGGAAGAATGGAAGGAAATTGTTAAAATGTTAAATTTCTGTTGTGCCCATTTTTCTATAATTAGAAAGTAAGTAAATAAGCATTTGTAAACTCACTTTAATAAAAATTACTTGCAGAAGAGAGAACGGCCGGGTGTGTGAGCAGTTCTGAGGTGGTATTCAAAACAAGCTTTTTGCCAGTGTCTGTGACTCTCACAAGGCAGTTGAGGTTAACCTTGGCTTTTATGGGGTCCTCAGTAAGGAGCCAGGACACGCATATTCGCCTGGAGTAGGTCGAGAAGGAGAACTTAGTCATTTTAAATTTCCATTTGAGCTGGAATTAGACTCTGCACTGTTGTGTGAAATTAAAGAGCAGGAAGATTTATTGGGCAGTGTGACCAGTTTTCTTCCTGAGTAACCAAGGGTTTGACTTGTACAGAACCTAGGTAAAACCTGGGCTGGATTCTTGTGGCTCATCCATAGTCCTAGACCCACAGACTCCTAGAATAGACCCAGGTATGCCCTACTATCACAGGAAGACAAGGAGAGCCAGAGAGGGGTGTGCATGCTCCAGGCACTTGCATGGTAGGTGACTGAACAAGGCTACACCTCACAATTCCAGCACTGGTCTCAATAATGATGAGGACAAATTTTAAAGTATCTCAATATCATAGCTCAAACATCTCCCTCCATCTCTCTCCTCAACTAGGGATCATAATTTTGGGTCTGGTGTTTGGTAATTCTTCTGATATATGATCTGGATTACTAATACTTTTTCTAGAATGTTCATGCCTATATTCTATAAGTGAGATGGGCCTGCAGTATTCTCTTTGCATATTATTTTATTCACTGATTCTGTGATGTATGTTTCTGTTTTGATGTCTCTGAAATCAGTATGCAGGGCAAAAGCTGCCATTGGCCTGACCTTTGTCAAGACCTGATGCTCATGTCCTCTGCTGGACAGGTCTGAAATGTTCCCATGTCAACCTTTCTTTCCGAAACAGTTATACTACCTATATTTTGGTAGCATAGGGTACGATATTGTAGAGAAAGTCATTGACAGCATCTGAGACCTGAAAAGTAATCAGACAGAATGGCCCCGCCAGAGGACAAAGACTCTCCTTCCCTCCCTTTCTTTTGTCTCTGATTCTCTGTCTCGCTTCCCCTCATCTCTCTCTCTCTCTCTCTCTCTCTCTCTCTCTCTCTCTCTCTCTCTCTCTCTCTCGTTGTTCTTTGAAACTTTAAAAATAGAACCAAAGCAGTGCTTTTATTAAATTTAAAACAAAAATTCTAAGAGTGTTTGTACTAACACATAAAATGAAGTGAGTTTTACAGCCCTTGGCATTTTCCTTTGTATGATATAAAACCATACAGGTTTGATATAAACCACAAAAGGGACTGAAGAGAATCCTATTTTAATTTTCTTCGAGACTTTGTACAGGTGGAGTTTTCCTGTCCTGACCACCTGCTCCCAAATAACCAGCAGCTGCTTCCCAAATAACTGACTAGGAGACTTAATATAAATTACAAATGCTTAGTTAATCTCT
Organism: Alexandromys fortis; assembly: GCF_014885135.2. Lineage (NCBI taxonomy): Eukaryota > Metazoa > Chordata > Mammalia > Rodentia > Cricetidae > Alexandromys > Alexandromys fortis. Next base: position 24,037,873 of record NW_026067944.1, on the reverse strand, counting down.
CTGGCTTATTACTAACTAGCTCTTACACCTTACCCCAATGCTATTAGTCTATGTGCTGCCCAAAGGCTCGTGTTTTTATCTCTATCCCATTTTTTTTTTTTTTGATTTTTTCGAGACAGGGTTTCTCTGTAGCTTTGGTGCCCGTCCCAGAACTAGCTCTTGTAGACCAGGCTGGCCTCGAACTCCCAGATATCCACCTGCCTCTGCTGGGATTAAAGGTGGGCACCACCACCGCCCGCTTCTCTATCCCATTTTGTGTGTCTGATTCATTCTCTGGCTGGCTGGTGACTCCTCTGACTCCACCCTTCTTCCCATTATTCTCAGTTTGACTCACCTAACTTTATCCTGTTTGGCTAGTGGCCAGTCAGCTTATTAAACCAATCATAGCAACATATATTCACACAATGTACAGAGGTATTATCCCACAGCAAGCTTGACTGTTTACAACATCATCAGAATTAGCAATAGGCCCCTGATACTCTGCTACGAGCACATGGAAACCTGGGATTGTCTCCACCCAGGATCTGAAAGGACCATTCCAAGCTTTCCTACAATTAATTGGCTTATCTTTCTTCCTCCGGTTTCACTTTGATAATCTGCATTTTCACTAGGAAACTACCCACTGTCCTCAGAATTCCAGTTTGTTGGCATAGCTTCCTTACCATTTTAATCACTTCTCTCTCTGGCTTAGACTGCTTTCACTCAGTCCCGTCCCAAACACATCTGCACACCCTTTGTACGTGAGGCTCGTGTCCGTCCATAGTTTCTTCTTTTCTGATAGAATCACTTGCTTTGTTTTCCATCCATTGCTGTTTTTTTAAATATATTTATGAAAAACAAACTTTTATTTTCTCCTATTTAACACTGAAAACATTTATGATAGATAGTTTTATTTTCCGAGTATAGTTTTCACTGCGACCTTTGGATTTTGTTAAAAAGTATTTTCTTTCTGGTTGATTATAAGTACTTTATACTTTGAAGTTTTTTTCTCTTCACATGATTTTGATCATTTAAAAATCCTAACTTTGTGTATGCACGTGCTTCTGTGTGTGGATAGGGGCCGGTAGTGCAGGTTCCCCGGGAGGATGCCGGACACTCTGGCTTTGCAGTTCCAGGTGTTTGTGAGCTGTCTAGACTGCAAGCCGGAAGCCAAACTCCGGTCCTCTGTGAGGGGAGTACTGTATGAGTACCTAGTGGCTGGGAGCCAAACTCCGGTCCTCTGTGAGGGGAGTACTGTATGAGTGTCCCCTCTGACGCCCCTTCAACTTTCTACCTGTCCAGTTTTATGAGGTTGTACACTAATGGGGTCTGTATTTCTGGATTTACTGGTTTTATGTCAGATCAAACACTTGGCCTCTGTTCCAGGATGGCTTCATTCCTATATTTCTCAAGGGAGAAAATAAAAAAGCTATCNCCAGGCTGGTCTCGAACTCACAGAGATCCGCCTGCCTCTGCCTCCCGAGTTCTGGGATTAAAGGCGTGCGCCACCACCGCCCGGCCCAATTTTGATAATTTTTATATTATTGAATTCCAACTTTATTTTTGTGAGATCAACAACTATGTCTGAGGACACATCACAGCCGTGCAGAGAAAAGCAAAGGGCCTTGGGTGACAGACTCACCAATACAAACAAAGTAACAGGACCAGAGACGATCCTTGTGAGAATTTGTTAACAACGTTTTTGTTTTGTTTTTCAAGCAGGTTCTCACTACATAGCCCAGGCTGGCCTTGAACTCATGATCCTTCCTCCTTTACCTTCTGAATGCTGGGGTACAGTCTTCTCTCTTCAAGGATTAATTCATTATTAAATAATCTGACTTTTGTAAGCATTCTATGGATACCAAAATATCTTTTCATTTTTTGTTCATTTGAGAGATGGTATGTTTATACATAGACACCCATTTTATCATGTTATTTTCTTTTTAAAAAAATTTTTTTATTTGTTATGTATACAGTGTTCTGCCTGCATGTATCCTTGTAGGCCAAAAGAGAACACCAGATTTCATTTTGGAAGGCTGTGAGCCACCATGTGGTTGCTGGGAATTGAACTCAGGACCTCTGGGAGAACAGCCAGGGCTCTTAACTGCTGAACCATCTCTCCAGCCCATTATTCAATTCTTTGACCGTGCCATACCATACATAACATGTGCTCAAGATTTGACCAATTCTGAAATCAGCACATTGGAGTCTTTGGGTATAACTGTTTTATCTAATTCTTCTTGCATGTCTTACAATTTTGGCCTATTTAGCCCTTGTGCTGTTTATCACGTGTGCTTATACATTTGCGGTCTGTGTTTTTTATCTATGTACCTCTATTTCAATTTTCTTTTTTTAAATTTATTTTTATTGATTTTATTGAGCTATACATTTTTCTCTGCTCCCCTCCCTTTTTCTCCCCTCCCCTTCAACCCTCTCTCATGGTCCCCATGCTCCCAATTTACTCAGGAGACCTTGTCTTTTTCTACTTCCCACGTAGATTATATCTATGTATGCCTCTCTTAGGGTCCTCATTGTTGTTTAGGTTCTCTGGGATTGTGAACTGTAGGCTGGCTTTCTTTGCTTTATGATTAAAATCCACTTATGAGTGAGTACATGTGATAATTGTCTTTCTAGGTCTGCGTTACTTCACTCAGTATGTTTTCTCGTTCCATCCATCTGCCTGCAATCTATTTCAATTTTCACTGCTCGTTACCATGACCTCCTGTTACCATCCTCCTAGCTCTGTTGGGATTTGGATGTTGGTCTTAAACGTTTTCTTCAAGTAGGAAAACAGGCATTAGCCTCCAACATTTCGCATATTTGTCAGTAAACTGCTTTCTCCCTGTTGGCTGAGTGGAGTTTTGACCGGTCAAGGATTTCATGAGTTGGAGTCCTTTCCTATCAGAAGTCTGTGGATATCATTGCACTGACTTCCAGAGATCAGATCTTGTTTGTTTTTTTAATATGATTTTAGTAATATTTTAAATAAGGTTTAATAAGATTTATGTATGTTTATGTGTGTATTCCACCCACATGTATGTAGACCAACTGCATGCGGTACCTGAGGAGGTCAGAAGGGGGCATCATATCTTCTAGAGCTGGAGGATGATGGTACCTTAGCTGTTTGTACGGTAGGAACTGAACTCTGGTCCTCTGCAAGAACATCAAGTGCTCTTAACTGGGGAGCCATCTTCCTAGTCCCCAGGCTCTAATTCCTGCTGTGTAACCTCTTGTAACCCCCACCCCACCTCCACACAGTGTCAGATTTGATCAAGAACTTGCTAGGGTGTGTTCACAGTCTGGAATGTAATTGGTCTGGGATTTCTTGGTCTAAAAAAAATTTCTCCTTTACAAGTTTGTTTCTTTTATCTGAGCCTCTCCCCCCACCCCCAAGCCAGCTCCCCGAACACAACCTCCTAAACCCCTTGGACTAGACTATTTATTTGTCCTCCAGTCTCATCTTTGTTTTGTGCTCTGAAATATTTCCTACTTGATCTTTTAGCCCATTAACCTGGATCTAAGTAGTGATTAATCTCTTTCATTTAGGTATAAAATCAAGTGCAAAAATTAAAAAAAAAATCCCTTCTATGTTTGAGTGTGTGTGTGGGGGGGGCGGTACATGCACCAGTGTGCATTTGTGGAGGTCAGAACTTGTGGGAGTTGGTTCTCTCCTTCCACTGCTTGGGTTCCCAGGATCAAACTCAGGTCATCAAACTTTGCAGCAAGTGCCTTTACCTTTTGAGTCATCTGGCCAGACCTCAGGTTTTTGAGTCAGAGTCATATTACAGTCCTGACTCTTAATCTAAAAACAAACAAACAAACAAAAAAAACCAAAAAACTCTCCAACTTCTGCCTTCTGAACTCTGGGTTACAAACCTGATCCTTCTGTCCCTTTAGATAATAGTGTTATTTCTTTGTAGGCTCAGTGAGGTGTGGGGATTGGGACTTTTGTGAAGTACATGTTCCAAGCTGCAAATTTCCTCCCTGGGACGGAGAGAATGTGTTATCTTTCTCCAAGTTTCCTGTGAGAAGCAAGCTGTGCAGTGTTCTTCTGAAGCAGGGAGATACCTGCTCACTGGTCTCTGGGTTCTGCTCAGAGGATGGAAGGATGATAGAAGAGGGAGGATAGAAGAGGGAGGATGGAGGGAGGATGGAAGAGGAAGGATGGAGGATAGAAGGAGGATGGAGGATAGAAGAGGGAGGATGGAGGATGGGCACCACACACTGTTCAATCCTTCTTGCCACTCTTGTACCCAGAAAAGTCACTTATTCATATGGGGTTTGAAATCAACTTCATCCCTGGGAGCCACAAGATTTTGAGATCCAGCTTTTCCTTGGCTTTGGTAGTTTGTTCTTCCTTTGAGGACGCCAGTGCTAGGGGATGGGCGAGCCTTTTGACATGTTTTCTCTGTTCTGAGACTCCTGCAGAACCCACAGCCTCATTCTCAAGTCATAGGCTCAGTAGGCTTCTAGTTACTGACTACTGCTATTTCCTTTATATTTAACTGGGTGGCCTAGGCATCATTATCAGAATGTCAAAGGAAGAATAGGAAGACAATGAGAAGGGGGAAAAGAAGGCAGGACAGCATGACACAAGACCTGAGAATTGGTTCTGAGTTCCAAAACATTGCCTAGTGTCCCCTCTGACGCCCCTTCAACTTTCTACCTGTCCAGTTTTATGAGGTTGTACACTAATGGGGTCTGTATTTCTGGATTTACTGGTTTTATGTCAGATCAAACACTTGGCCTCTGTTCCAGGATGGTTTCATTCCTATATTTCTCAAGGGAGAAAATAAAAAAGCTATCTTTTAACAGAGTGGTCACATCAGGGCCCTGGTGCCAACATGTATATCTTTCTGAGCCTTGTAGTCTAGTGAAAACGCCACACACATTCTGCTTCCTGTGGTCAGTATTTTCCTTCTTTAGATGTATGTATCTATGTGCATAGGATCTGTGTGTATGTGTGCCCATACACCACACACATGCATGCACGTGCACACCACACACAACCTGTGTAAGATGTTGGGCTTGTCTAAATGTACTGATAGAGCCCAATTCAACTGCTTTGTAAATAGTACCTGAAGAGGTGACCTGAGAGTTCCTAGCGACACCAGGGAATGAGGAAAAGAATCTTCTCGTTGATGAGCAAATAATTCATTCACATAAAATCAATCATGAAAGCAGTCCACCAATGGACCCCCAATGGGAACTAGTTGACCCCTCTGTCTACACTGGTCTGTGTCCTAGTGTAAGGTTGGAAGCTTCAGTCGAGAGCCTCTCTTCCCATAGTTTGACATCCAGTCATTGCAGCTGGACCTATGACTTGTGAATGTGAAGTTCTGTGTGTGTGTGTGTCAACTGCCATCCCTTGTGGGCCGAGTTCACAGTGATGAGAAAGTCACGAGATCACTAGGTGCACCAGCTCTGTTCTGCTGACCAAAAAGCAACCTGGTAGTTGGGGGCAAGGATTTATCTGGCTCATACTTCCAGGTCCAATCTGTTATTGAGGGAATTCAGGGCAGAAACTCCAGAAATTTGACACAGCAACCATAGAAGACCAGTACTTGCAGGCTTAATCCCTGGCTCCTGCTCAGTTGGCTTTTTACATAACCATAGGACCACAATGGGCTGGGCCCTCCTGCATCAATAAACATGACAATCCCTCATAGATGTATCCATGACCAACCTAATCTAGGCAAACCCTCGGTTGTGGTTTCTTCAGATTTCTGGCTGTGTCAATTAACAAGTAGATGCGCAGGTCTGTATGCTATTTATTGTACTCTTGCAGTCGTATCTAACCTGGCTAGCACCCATCAGAAGAACCTTAGGAGACTTGAAACCTTAGATTGACTGAAGTAGTCTCCGAGCTGTTGAAACATAGGTTCTATTCCTGATGGCGGGGTTGTCCACTGCGCGTATGTCTTCTCAGGCCCTCACTGGTGAACCTTTGTTTCTGTGATTGCTTAGGATCGGAGAGAAATTTCTAGTGCACACCTGCATAAAACATGTGTATAAGTAATATATAATTATGCCACTGGCATCCCCAAACCATATGGTTCACTCCTAGCCATTGGCCAATTACCACATGTCTTTCTTTTACAGGATGCAGAAATAAAAAACAAAGAAGAAACATTTGTTTCAAAGCCGCTCCCTGTCATTGGAGGTGACATAAAGGCTGGAATTTTAATTACAGATGAGGGTACCATTCTCATTAGCCAGTAACTAGGCCCTTGGCTACACATGCATTACTTTAGGAGGAGGAAGTAGAAGAACTAAAAAGGGGTGACTAAAGGGGGCATCGTGTGTGATTATAAGAATTTAAAAATATTTGAAAGCTACAAAAAAAAAAAAGGATCATTTGCACACAGGTAACTGTAGACTCTAGAAGTTAGGAAGAACCTC
>NW_026067944.1:24001737-24030638 GCF_014885135.2 Alexandromys fortis | reverse complement strand
GTTTAAGGCAAAATTCATGAAGAAAGTATATAAAGTTAATATAAGATCATATTTTTTCATGTCCTTTGGGGGAAAGGAGGCACAAGAATTTAAATAGTTTAAGCATTCTTTTTAGAATATTAGCCATTATAAAGTAACATAAATTTGATACAACAGGACTATATCTTCTCCAGAAAACAAACTCCATTATTAATTCACATTTCTGAATTACTTTTTAGTTATATATATACTTATACAGATATTTCTAATACATAAGACTTTAGGTACTGAAAACTAAAGAAGTCAGAGCATACATAATAATTTGACCAAAGTAGAATAACACTTTTCAGCATCTTGTTGGCATTTGAAGCCCCCGACTTTACAGGAAGCGAAGGCTGGCTATGCAGACAGTCTTTCCCATTGTGTTCTGTTCTTACAACGCCAAGTGGACTCAGAATACAACAAACCTAGCTCAAGTCTGCACATGACTGTTAGAAAGTGATCACTGGGGTCAGCACTGTTTCTCAGGAACACCAGTCTGACCACGTTAACTGTGAGAACAGGGATTCTCAACCATCCCTGTACACAAAACCAATCAACTTACTTATGGTTGCAGTAACAGCATTACCAACGCCATCCTACTTTCTTCCTCCAGCTGGAGTTGTGAATAAACGATTTTATTCAATTTACTTATGGCCAAAAGAATAGAGTATATTCTAGTAAATGCAGACAGTTTTCTGCACGTAATTAACCTTCACTAAGCTACTAGATTTAATACACACATAACACACACACGAGACTGAATATTCTATCAATTACTGAGGCTGACTGATGCTAAGAGAAAGCCTAGCAGCACCCATCAAGACCATCTTCTAAGTGTTCAGCTGTGAGTTAGTGGAATGCTTAATTTAATCCTTAGTAAATAGAGATCAAGAAAAATGTAAAAAGAACGGTGGCACTTACACATACTAAACTATCCCCTTCAGCCTATAGGAAAACGGTGATACAACATGCTATATACCTCAATGACAATATTTTCCTAAGATGCTATAACTTCTTTTGTCATTTGTGGTAGCATATGCATTAAAATAAAACACTATATAAAAGGTACACTTCTTTTCTTGGGGCAGGGTAGCGGTGGTGCTTGATCCTTGGTTCCAGAGGGCTCTTATCTCCTGGTACAGTATGATTAAGATTCCCTCCCCAGAAGCCTCACCCCCCCCCCCCCCCCCCCCACCCCCCCCCCCCCCCCCCCCCGCCCGAGAAACCAGCAGGCCTGTGGTGGCAAAGGAATCTCTCAGATCAGACTTTCTCCTTCAAGTCAATGCAGAAGACCACATGGCCATCACTGACAATTTACCATATAATATACTTTATGTACTGTATTTTGAGTTAAATGGAAGACTTAAGGCACTTACTCTCAGACCACAAAGGATACTGCTACCAACTATACTATCAAAAAGATTACATGATGATGAAAATATAAAACTACATGCTACTGAATCAATGTTACATAATATTAAATCCTTAGCATTAAACACTTTTTTTCTAAGCAAAGAAACAGAGTTACATGCTATAGGTCCCACACCTGAAGCCTACACAGCACCCTTCACCAGGGTCACACTGCCTAGCCTAACTTAAAAACGCAGTACGTTGATTTAAATGGAGAGTAATACTTAAAATCTACTTTTAGATGAAAGGCAAATTAATTAGGTAAAAATTAGGCACTTTAAATGCAGCTAAATAATTTTACATATACACTTTTACTGATAGTCCTATCTAAAAGCACTCACATGGGAACTTAGAGAATAAACATGTTTTTATGCAAAGAGCTACTACTAAATGTTTAATTTGCAGTTTAAAAGAAAAAAGTGCGATTCACCAAGGCTACCTGCTGTACTAGTAACGAGGCCAATGAGAAACTACTTTCCAGCTCTGGTAAGAGCAAGGGTAAGAGAGAGCCTACAGCTTGCTGGCTCTACTTTACCAGAGCAATGGAGCAGCCTCCAGCACAGGGACCAATAGAATAATAACAGTATTAAACTCAGTGACCAGGCTATCAGATGCCAGCAACAGACCACTTAGCAAGTCAATTTTAAAACAATTCCTTATTACTCAACAGAGCTTCACTGGCTTAATTTTCCCTATCCTTTGCTGCTTCTAAAGATTTGTTTTTCTTAACATTCAAGCAAGGAGTCTCTCCTTGAGCCTTCATAAACCCAGTATTTGCAGTGTCTGTCAGAACTGGTCTGCACTGACATGCTGCACTATTGAGAGTTGCCTTTAATTTTTATTTACATCACCCCCAACTTTTTCATATTTGAAGTCAATTTACAATGTATGTTTATTTTTAATATTAGTGACAAAAATTTAAACACCAAGACTTTCAGACCAAAAGGCCCCTCTGGCACACTTCTACTGAGCTGGGTCCGTGTGACTCAAGCAGCTGGGAAGCTGAGGCAAGACTGGGCTACACACAGTAAGTTCAAGGCTAGCCTGAGCTACACAGCCAGGCCCTGTCTCAGAAAATAAAATAGCTGTATTATGAAAATTAGCCCTCGCCAATTCTGCAACTCTGAGAGTTCTTTAGCTGGATAAATATGGGGTTCATAACTAGCGAGGCAGACCACCACCACTATGGCATCCAGCTGACTTCAGAAGATGATCAGAATTTTAAATGGCCAATTCCTATCTCACTAAGCTAATGTCTATAATCTGTTTTCTAAAAAAGGAAAAGGATGAAAAAGGAAGAAAAAAGATTTTAGCAATCATTGGCAGCTCTTGTAAAGGATAAGGCCAAAGATGGATTAAAAACAAAACAAATAAAAGGTAAAACAGCTACCAAAGAAAACTTCATTAAAAGCTATCTATGCTAGGCGTTGACTGAAGTTTGCTTAGCATGCACAAGGCCCTGCATCTATCCCTATAAACCCAACCCCTGCCCAAAAGACAGCTACACGCTGACCTGGCTCACTGTTCACAGAGTTTAACTACACACATAAAAAACACTTCATTGAAAGAACTCCATAGGATAGATACATCTACATGCCACAGGCGGGAATATTTACATTTATGACAGATGAAACAGTACAGCTTCTCTCTAGGAAGCTGGAAAGAGTAGCATCAGATGCTCTATTTACAAGGCTATTTACAAGTAATTCCTAAAAGGCTACTCAAGCTATCACTTAGTACTAGAGGATTAGCAATCAAAAAACTAGAAGTATTTAAACCAGAAGAATAGGGTCCCATCATCTGAACATTTTCCATGAAAATATTCTATGTTGTTTAAGTAAAGTCATCTAATTACAAAGCATTTACAAGTTTGACACTTGGGTACTGTCCAAGTGTCACTGCCTGTCCTAATCCAGCAGTCTGCAGCTTACAGCTGCATACTTGGGAAGTACAAAGACTATAACTTCTATTGTACAATTAATTATGCTAGCACTACAAACATCACTTCTATAAACACAGAAGAAAATTCCTAAATAAAAAATTATCTTACTACACTATCTTGAGGAAAAGGTAAGGGGACTCACTATAGCAGCGTTTCACAACTGCAGCCACGAAACTCTCGTGTTTCATGACATGACACAAACACACAAACCCTGAATTACCCTATACTCTACTAATATAATCTACTAAAATAAAAGCAATATATACAAGAAACCTACCGTGCAAATATTGTCGGCATACAGCTGGCTTCTAACAAAGCACTCTTCAAGATCACCGGCGCCCTCATGTGATCTGAACCTACTGTTAGCGCTTATACATACAGGCTGCTTATTTATTATGAGAGTCAATATTTCCTAATTCCAACCTATAGTTTTAACATTAGTTTTTATTGCGTAATCAACTAGCTAGCAAATCTGTTAATTTCCAATGACAATAATTTGTGTTGCTACTTTTCTCCTACACTTTAAGGATACAACATTTTAGCGTTTTCTGTCCTGTTTCATTGATATTTCTTTCTCAGTGCTCAACGGTTCTATGAGATGAACATTATGAGCTCCACTCCTGACTATCTTCAAATAGTCATGTTATGTTGTCTAGTTGTAGTTTTTCTTTCAAATGCAGAGGAAGTTTTGGTTTAGTATATAATAAAAGCAAAAGAGACACATTTTGGTGCGGAAGAATTGTCTGTATTCTGTCAATCATGTTTTAAATAAACGCTGATTGGCCAGGCAGAAAGTATAGGTGGGAAAACCAGACAGGAAGTAGAAATGATGAGAACAGGAGAATTCTGGGAAGGAGGAAGTTGATTCCTCCCTCTCCTGCCCAGATCACCGCAGCAGCAGGATGTGATCTGTCTCACTGAAAAAGGTACTAAGACACATGGCTAACATAGATCAGAAAAATGGGTTAATCAAGGTGAGAGTTAGCCAGTGAGAGGCTAGAGCTAATGGGCCAATCAACTTTATAACTTAGAGATCTATGTGTGATTTTTCTCTGGGACTAAACAGCTGGGGGTACTGGGCAGGACAGAAAACCCCAACAAACAAGCCAGCCCCCTTATGTTAACAACATTTGATAGTTAAAATCCACCCCCACCCTAACCCACCCCCACTTTGAGACAAGTAATGGCGCCCAGGCTAACTCTGAACTCGTCTTCTGCCTCTACCCCTAGTGCTGGTTTGGAGGTGTGCACAACCATGGCCACATGGCCAACTTTTCTTGATTTAGTCCACGATTATAAAGCAGTTTTTCTTAGATCACTTGCCATCTAGATTTTCCTGTTGGGAAATATTATTATAGATTATTCTATCTTTTGGCAAACAGATTGATCACTCCCATAAGTGTAAAAGCCATGCTTACAAGAGATCATTGCAATTAACAAAATGAAGTTAAGATGGTCATGCAGGCAGGTGGTGGCACGCACCTTTAATGCCGGCAACAGGAGGTGGAGGCAGGTGGATCTCTGAGTTCCTGGCCAGCCCATTCTACATAGAGTTCCAGGCCTGTAGGGCTCGGGTATTATCTACACAGTTCTTTACCTAGCCTGTTAAAGCACATTTCCAAGTGTTCTGCAGAGTGTCAGGTTGCAGGCTTCTCTGAAATCATTTCTAGAATAAGCTTCCATATCCTCACTATGATTAAGGCACTGTAACACATCACAACTAGACTGCATATAGTTAGTAACAATCACACAAAACAAGAGCTGAAGTTTAAATATTCCATTTAAAAGTGATGGTCCACACGGTAACAGTTGGTTGGTCAGAAAGGCTCAAGAACGGATGACGCTCATTCTATTTATAGCCTAGTGTTCAGCACAGATCAGGACGACTCTGGAAGCACAATTGTGATGACGTCTAGTCAACCCAATGGCCCCAGGTAATACCACTCCAGGCTGATTGTGACTGCTCCTCAGAGTGTACCATTCTTCTAGTGTTTGATCAAAGACTTTGTAAAAATTGTGACCAACCAGCTGATGAATTCTGAACTGCCATTCAGAATAAATTACACTCAAAGAACCTAAGCACAGAACTGGACTCTTTTGGAATGGATAGATCACTGCAACTCTTACATGGACAGTCAAGATGAACACTAAGGCTTCCAATCAACTTCAAGCTTCATTTTCTTTTTGAATCATCTTTGCTTAGTGTTTTAGCATTGTCAACACCCACTGCTGCTTAACCAAGAAGGACCTTCTGCATCCTGTGCGCGGCAACACTGGCCTCATCTTCTGAGTCAGACTCACTCTGGGACGTGGAGCTGTGCGAGGCAGAGCTGCAGGGGGAAGAGCATTCTGGAGAACACAAATAGTGCATCAGGGGGAGGCGATACTTCCCACAGAAGTCCACAAACTTAATTTGTCTGACACAGCAGTCAAAATAGACTCCTGGAAAGAAGAATATAAATCAGTAAAAGCAAAGACGCACAGTTTTTTTCTATTAAAAAAAAAAAACCACCACCATTCTGAAAAAAGTTGAATTCCAGATCCTCCTGCCTCCACCCGTCCCAAGGGTCTAGGATTACACATGTGCACAATCACTGGGAGAGCAAAACCGACAGAAACAAAGGCCATTCTACATTTATGCTGGCTCTAAATCTCTGGGTTACAAAGCTAATGATCTCATTTAGTGTATGCAAAATCAAATATACTTTGGTAGATTAAAACTGGTACTTCCCTTACTTGGTTCTTCAGTGCTCCTGAACTATGACCCTTCAGTGAAGTAGAGCTACAGCCAGAGTTGAGAGGAAAGCAAGGTCACCATGTCCCAGACTCTAGCTGGTCCTTTAGAAATACTTTTCACACACCAAGGCCACCCCTATGCCTGCAGTATAACCAAACTATGGAGGTTTGTGCCCACTGTCTCCCTGAAGAAAAATCAACTTCAAGCCCAAGTTTCCCAACTATTCTCTATACCACAATGGACCAAAACAAAGTAATGTGGTCTAATCAAAGGAGAACTCCGCACTGACAAGACCCCCTTGCTCACCGTTTTAAAAGCAGGACCTTACTAGGTAACCCAGCTGGCCTGGAACTCTCTGTGTAGACCAGGATGGCCTCCAACTGACAGAGCTCCTTGCCTGTGCCTCCTGAGTGTGGGAATAAAAGCACGTGCCAATCTGGCTCCCCTGTAACCCTTTATGGTTTACTACTCCGAACAACTGAGAAAGTAGACACATTCAATAGGCTTATAATAAAGCCTTATAACTAGGTTATCTCTAGTTTTCATCTCTAAGCTTTCAAACCATACAGAGAAAATGTCTCATAAATGAGATAATTTTTAACTTATAATTCATTAAGGAACCTGGGGTGGTGGGGATAGGAAAGCATGATTGATTTTATTTTACTTATTTATTGATGTTATCTGAAATTTTAAACTTGTAATTTTTAAGGAATTCCTAAGATAAACAACTCTTTAGAATACTAAAGAAGTCAATAAAACCCGGCAAAGAGAAGAGTTCTTTTCTTTTTAGAGGGCCATTCCCAAAAGGGCAGATTCTGGCACACTGGATTTCACAGGAAGCAATGGTGTGAATGCTGCCTCTTATAAATCTTCACACCCAGTTTCAACAGTTCCTGCCTCTGCCAAAGCTACTTCAGGACAGAGGTCCACAGAGGAAGACAGCAAACCTTGCTTCTGAGGGGAGGTGGCCAAACCAGCTCAGAGAATGCTTTTCTTTTTAAACCCAGCCTTTTTGTCTTGCAACAATCTTGGAGAAATTTAGCTTTTGTTTTCCTCTATCACCTCTCATCTTAAGATGAGGCTTTCTGGGAAAAATCTCCCCTGGCTCTGATAAGGCTGTGCCACACTCTCTCGGTATTTACACCTGTCCTCATGCCAGCACCTTTCCACACTCATTAAAAACTGACTTGCATGGAAGACAGCCAAACATTTTCAAACTATTTTAAGGAATTAGAACCATTTACACTTCTTTGTGTTTCCTTTCATCTGATCATCTTACTTTCAACACCATGTTCCAAAGCAGGAAGACATCCTGGGTATTTTCCTTGTGTTTGAAAGAAAACTAGTGTAAAAATAATTTCTAAGGAAGGAGGACAGGGGGTAAATGCCTTTGTGTGAAGACACTTTAGCTAATTAAATCAAAGCAGAATCAATTTTTACAAATGGCTAAATGAGTGAAAAGGGCTAACACCAGACTCACTTACCACCACATTTTGGGTTTGGGCAATTGCTGGCTGAACCCAAGTATCTAAGGAGATTCCCAGGAAGATCATAGGGAGTGTAAGAAACACTTCGGATCTTAATGGTCCTTGCAGCTAATTCCAGAAGAGTTGGAGGGTCATATGTTAAATCCCTAACAAACCGGACAACCAATGGATTTCCTCGCAAACTCAACTCTTCCAGATGAATAAGGTTGAGGATCTCACGAGGCAGGTATGTCAGCAAGTTATTGTGGAGACTCAGGGAGCGAAGGGAATGCAACCTGGATGAACACAATACACAAGCCAAGGGCAGCGGATGAGCACAACAGCCTGGAAAGCTACGTTTACACACATTTCTATACATACATAAGCACGCCTGTGTGTGTATATTCAGGGTCTGAGCTTTCCATTGGAATGAACAATTAGGATTGAGGCCAATAAAGGAAAAATTAAAATGTCTAAAACAGCTCAAAATACAGCTTCACAAATGCTACCAAAGACTTTCCCTCTGGGATCTTAAGAGTACTCAAAACATTTACAAACTATTCTGAAGTCCTAACTTAAACACACACACACACACACACACTGATAGATTTAAAGACATTGAAGGGCATATTTTATTTATCACTTACACACCCGAAAATGATTTCAGGTATGCTATGAATAATGATCCTTTTCATTATAAAGCCATACCAGGACAGGAGTGCTTAACATCAAATACAAATTGCCAAGTTCCACAAGACCCAAGGAAAGCTATACCAAATATTTCTCTCTCTCTCTCTCCCCCTCTATATATCTATATATATGGATATAGAGGTAGATAAATAGATCTGTATCTAGGTATATCTAGATATAGATATATCTTTAAAAAAAAAACACAAACAAGAAGAAAGCTGAGAGGATGGGTCAGTCTGTAAAGTCTCTGACTTGCACAAGGATCCAAGTTCAATCCGCAGCATCAATGTGAAAATGCCAGTAAAAAATGTCAGGTGTGGTGCAACTTGTAATCCCACAAGTAATTCCCTGGGGCCTTCTGGCCAACAAGTCTAGACCAATTGATGAACTCCAAGCCAATGAAAGACTCCATCTCAAAAGAAATGAATGGCATTCCACATGAGCATGCATACCTGTACCTACCTGCACACATACATGTACTCACACACACACACAAACACAGCAAGCTGAGCAAATTAACTTGGGTAATAAACCAGAACACTTATTAAAAATTACTCAGCTCAAAACAAACTTTTTTTGACTACCTATTTCTTTTCCTTTTCTTTATGAATCAAGTTGGTCTTAAGACACTCCTGTGTCGGCCTCCCTAGTTCTGATTGCTGGCCCACTCTTCATTCTTTCCCATACAGAAGGCAGAGAGCGTTCTGACAGTGGTCCCAACCACAGCTGTCTGTGTTTAAAAGCCGAGACTACTCACTGTGAGAGCTGAGGAGGCACACTCTGGATTTTGTTGTCACATAACACCAAGTAATTCAGAGAAGGAAGATTTGCTAATTCTGGTGGGATTTCTTTAATGAAGTTTCCTCCAAGGTATAAGCATTCTAAACTGCAAAAACAAATTGTAAAAAAGTAAATAAACACAAGATATTTCATTGCCTCCACTGTTACAGACACATTCACCATAGTCTTACTCAGGATTTGCTATAAACTAGCCATAAACTAGCCAGTGGTTCTCAATGCTGCAGCCCCTTAATACAGTTCCTCGTGTTCTGGTGACCCCAACCATAAATTAGTTTCACTGATAACTCATAACTGTATTTTGCTACTGTTAAGAATCATAATGTAAGTATCTGATATAATGAAACTGGTCTTAGGTTAGTTATCCCTGTGATAAAAGGGTCACCACCCATAGGCTGAGGAAAACACTGTGAGAGGCAGTCTCCAGAGAGAGAATGAAATCCCCAGGGAGTTGATACCTTATCTTGTTAGACAAGACACACATGATTAAACCACCAAAACAAGAGAAAAAGAGAACAGGAAGGGTCACTGCAGCTCTCATTGGAAAAGCTTCCCAGAGTACTGTGAACCCAGCTGGGCTATGAACTTAGCCCACAGACAGAAAAAGAGATTTCCAGGTAGAAGAGGGGGCTTTAAAGACTCAACAGGCACATTTGTTAACTAAAGAGAATTTTTACTGAACCCAAACAAGGCTGGAGATGCCAGATTACAGCACCACGAGATTCCATGCTGGCATGCTTGTGTTGGATGCATTTACTAATAGACAACAGGGAAACCAATAGTCCTGGCCACTCCTGGAAAAGGGCAGAAAACCACACAAAGTTTCTACATAAAAGTTTTTCCTTTGCTCTTAATAAAGCAAGTACATTCCTCAGAGGCAACCTGAATAAATTATGTAAAACCAATCATTACTATGAAGTTCAAGTTTTAGGTAAGGCTGTTTACTTAACAAAATAACATCTTAGAGGTAGGGTACATTTACTGTAACAAAATATGACTCCATTTTCTTATGACTGTTGAAAGGCTCCAAAGGGATGATTTTTTTTTTTTTTGCAGGGAGGTGGTAGTCAGCTCTTACAATATTCAAAAATAGACAGAACACACACTTATAATGCATTTGGAACTTGCCCACTACTACTTTTGGTTTTGTTTTTCTGCTCAGAACTATCATTCTTTCAAACACTTTCAAGTAAAACATCAAAACAACAGCTTTAAAGTGGGAAAAATCAGGCTACCACACTGTTATCCAAAACAGGAATTATCTGGTGGGCATTTCACTTTTTGTACATGTGTGTGCAAATGTGCATGTGAGTGGAAGCTAAAGTGAATGTGAGTGTCCTCCTCAATTGCTCTACCCAGAGCTCCCAGAACCACCTGCTCATCAGCCTTCTCTGGTTGATCCCAGCCCCACCTCAAACCATATCCACTGCCGACACTCTAGTTTTCTTAAGATAATTTGATGGTGTAAGAAAGGTGCTATTCTGAACTTTCCACCTATAGAGCTGCAGTTTACTAATGTGTGAAATTTAGTATTGTCTTTCTGTGTTCTGGCCATTTGCATTCAGAGCATTTCCTGTTCATACCATTTTCCCATGGGTTAGGCATTTCCATTAGTTCGCCGAGAGCATTGCTGTTAAATGTGTTCTGCATAGCCTTGTTCCTTTTGTCTGTCTGATACGTATGACAAGAATTCTTAGTGACTTTGTAAAAGGAGCAATTCAGAAGCTCTAGTTTGTCATCTGCCTTCTCACTGGATGTTAGTCTTCTACATAACCATAGTGTTCCCTTGAGAGGTCTGCCTTTTTTTGCTTCCAATATACAAAAAGCTACACTGCAGGCATATCAAGTTTCTGACTTGTAAAACTTGCTGTTGGAGTATTACTTAATTCATATCAAGTATTTCTGTTTCTTTAAATCCATTTTGCTTTGAAATCTACTTCCCTTGACTATGACTAATGCTTCCAGCTTTTGTTGTTGCTGTCAGCATTTATTTCATTCAATTCTACTCCTTCCTGGCCTAAGAATTAGGGTCAGTTATTTGCTACTTATTAAATGGTATAGAATTATAAAGCACACCAAATATCCAGTCAACAAATATGAACACCTACCACGTGCTAGGCATCATTTCAGTGTCGGTCACTTGAGCTGTTGAAGAAGCACGCCTCTTAGGGCACACAGCACTTACAGGAGAAAGGGGGTCAACCAGAAAGTAATTGGAGATGACTCTGCATGGGTGGCCAGGAGAGCTTTCTCTTGGGAGGTTCTGCGATGTGAGCAGAGCTGAGTGAGCTTCAGAAGTCAGAAGTCATTGGATCCCCTAGAGCTGGAGTTACAGGCAGTTCTGAGGCACCAATCTTAGTGGTTGGAACCTAACTCCAACCCTTTCCAAGACAGCTCTTAACAGAGTCATTTCTCAACCCTTTGGTGCATGGGTTTAAAGGAAAGCTAGCTGCGTCACTTCACTCAGTTTAGAAGAATCACAATTAGTTGGGTGAGTGTGTGTGGCTGGAACACAGTGCAATTCCGATGAGAAGTAATATCTTTTCACTTTTAACTTAAGGACTTTTCACGCACAAACAGGGAACAACCTGATTGCTGGTGCTAGGCTGCAGGTTCTACAACAACCTATCTCAGTAGGTTCTTCCTCCAGTTCTGCCTTCTTACTGGCACAGTTCCTTCCTTTCATTCATTTCCCCCACTGTTCTGGGTCATAAATGCTACTTCTATTTTGCTGGTAGATGTCCTTCAATTTCCTTCCACAGCTGGCCTCATCATCTTGCCAGTCACTGTTACTAACTTGTTCCTTTTCCCTTTAGCAGCTCTATGGTCATCCACAGTGGCTCCTATGTGTTCCTATTGTGAATGCCTGGTTCCCAGTTGGAGGTGCTAGTCGAGGTGGGGCCTCGCTGGCACAATTGGGTCACTAGTGGCAGACCTCCCCTTCCCTGGTTCTTGTTGTCTACCATGTAAGAGCCAACCTCTGCCATACATTCCATCATGAACTGAGCTGCTTCCCATGCTTTCCAACCACAAGGCTGACACTGTCTGAAACTGTGAGCCAGTTCTGTCCTCAAGTTACTCTGTTGGGAATTCTGTTCCAGTTAAGCAAAACCAATCACCAAGGCAGCTACTAAGTGATTAATAGGCAGGCAGGCAGGCAGGCCTACAGAGTACTAAGGTAGATGAGGGGGACCAAGAAGCAGAGAGAAGGTGGGAACCAGGGACTGGGTAGCACCTTCAAAGGCCCATTCAGGTTTTGGATGGAGCAACTCAAGATTTCATCATGATTCTCAGAATAGACTGCAACTTAAAAGTGATGAAATGCTTATTTCTAGAATTCTGCATGTAATGTTTCTGGGTCACAGTTGATTGTGAGTACCTGAAAGCCAGTAAATAAAATCATGAATAGATGTGGGAGGCAGCTGCACGTTTTTCTAAGAATTCTAATTGTGTTCCCATAAATGTTCATTTCGAAACTTTCCTTACTATTTCACTGAGAAATTTCCCCATTCATGGCCACCCATCAGATACATTCTCAGGCAAAATCAATCGCTCCCATCTATTAAATTCCACCTGCCTTTTATAAGCTTGCCTTCCCTTGCTCTGGGGTGATTCTAACAGTCAGCCTGAATCTGAAGCTGTCTTTTGTTTTAACTCTTTCAATGGTACACTCTTCTCTAGTTCCCATTATGTAAAGCTTTTCGAGCTTGCGATTCTCTCTAGACAAATGTTAACACTTAGAAAGGTAAAGCAGACAGGCACTCTGTGGGCGTTTATAGTTTTCCTTTCTAAGATTACTCTGTAGCAAAAACAATACAAACCACCTGACCACATAGACAAAGACGCACTCTGGTTCTAAAGCTCATCTTTTCTACCAGTAAATATCTAAATACTAATGAAAAACAAAATCCTAGGCAGACTGTTTTGATCCTACCAAGTCTGGGTTAATAAGTTAATGCTCAGACTCTCAAAGCACAACAGGGAGGAGTTCCAGGCCGGCCAGGGCTACACAATGAGATGTCTCGAAACAAGACAGAGCAACACAACACCAACAAAACAACAGTTTTTGGAATTCACACAACAAAACCATCCTGCAAGAGAAATTATTTTAATAAGAACACTAGTTGGGAGAAAAGTTGACCAAACCTGGATGTTTTAATAAAGAATTCAAAGTGAAATGGCAGCATGCTCCAGAGCGAGGGTAAACACGTACTCTACTTAGGTCAGCGCTATGAACGGAATGCTCTTTCCAGGTGGAAACTAGTCCTTAAGGGGTGACTGTCATCACACATGCTCTGCATGGAGGCTAGAGAATGATCCATGGACTAGATGCCATCCGCCAGTGGCTGTTCTGACTTTGCCAGAGAAAGATCTGAAATTCTGAAATATAGCCTATGATTTTGAAATGATGCACTCATAAATCCTTTTTTGCAACTCATAGATATCACTAATCATGTTATGATCAGAATATTAAACTTACATTGTCAGAATTACTTCTCACTTTCAAACTCAAATAATTCCAAAACTCTAGGGACTTGAAATCTTTCAAGGATTTATGAGAATTAAACTTCTATGCAAACATCTATTCTAAACATCCTTTTCTGTAGTCAGAAAGACAAGTGCTGAATTTAAAGCAAATCATAGTGTTTAAAACACACTGGGGCTGAAGAGATGGCTCAGCAGTTAAGTGAACTGGCTGCTCTTCCAGAAGACCTGGGTTTAATTCCCAGCACCCACATGACAGCTCACAACCATCTGTAACTCTAGTTCCAGGGGACCTGACATCCTCACAAAGTCATACATGCAGAGAAAATACTAATGCACATAAAATAAAAGCATATATATATGTGTGTGTGTGTAAAATATATATGTGTGTGTATATATATATATATTTTTTAAACATCTATCAGCCTTGACCTATTTCATCAGAACTGGGGTAACCCATTCTTCCAGTGTTGACATATGCAGAAAACAGGAAAATAATTCATCACCAAACTAATGGAATGAGTTTTTCTTTTCTTTTTAATATTAATATACCAATCCTGAATTTGTTCCTGATGGCTGGCTCTGCCTGTTTTCTTTCTTTCTTTCTTTCTTTCTTTCTTTCTTTCTTTCTTTCTTTCTTTTTTCTTTGGGTTTTTCAAGACAGGGTTTCTCTGTGTAGTACTGGCTGTCTTGGAACTAGCTCTGTAGACCAGGCTGGCCTTGAACTCAAGAGATCTGCCTGCCTCTGCCTCCTGAGTGCTGGGGATTAAAGGTGTGTGCCATACAACCTGGCTTCTTTCTTTCTGTTTAGTAGGCAGCTATTATAACATTTATTAAAACAATGCTACAAGTTAGTAGAAACAGCAGAAAACCCAGTTCCGCCTGCTTTCTTAGTAGTATGAAATTAAAGGAAATCAACACAAATTCAATGCAAGGTTTTAAACAGGCACACTGTTTTATTTAAATTTTAGCACATTTTTCTACTTATCATCTTGTTGGGGCTAGTCATTCCTAGGATAGCTCCAATAGCTTTAACACTCCAGGGATTGCCATCTCTTGTCTTGTCACAATCCTAAACCACACTAAACAGACACCAATAGACGGTCACTAAAAAAAGACACTGCTTTTTTTAAAAAGATGAGAAAAGGACTCATGAAACTCGCTTGGCTCAGATTCAGTCTCCAAATAGCATCCAGAGTCACACAACCCATTTACTCAGTTTGCTGCTCAGTGTGAAATAAATTTAAACCCTTCTTCAATTAGTTTCTGAACTGAGGAATAAAACCTAAGTTCATTAGAAGAAACTGTGAACCACTCCTACCTTTCAGCACTGTAAACAAAAACAAGCCTGCCTACACAAAGCTGAAAACTTACACTTATTTGCTGAAGAACCTGTATTTTAATGAACAGAATGTATATTTATACGATGGCCTGATTTACTGGGGGGAATGAAGCCAGTCATAAAAATAAACAAAACTTCCAGTACCCACTCGTTTGTTATTTGTCTGAAAGTCATCTTTTAGATTTTTTTTTTTTTTTTTGAGACAGGGTTTCCCTGTAGCTTTGAGGCCTGTCCTTGAACTTGCTCTTGCAGACCAGGCTGGCCTCAAACTCAGAGATCCACCTGCCTCTGCCTCCCAAATGCTGGGATTAAAGGCGCGCGCTGCCACCACCTGTAATTCCTAGAATTTTTTTTTTAATTCAGATTTTTGCCACTAAGGGAAAAATCAACAAGCAGAATGAAGCTACATCTAACACACACAGGAAAACCTGGACAGGCCAATGCACACGAAACCAAGATTTGTTACCCTTCCTGGAACAGTAACAGGTTAGAGAAGGGGAAAATTCTGTTGGTCGTATGCTCTTTTAAAAATTGCTTTTAACTGTTCTGTAAAAGGACAGAATCTTCTTCATATGCCAAAATATTAGACTGGCTCAAGTGGCTCTTGCCGAGATGGAAGGTCACGTGGTCCACCCTCCGCACCTGAAGGGTGGAGAGGCACAGAGCAGGCCAGGTTCACAACAAAGAGCGGTCACAGACTCTGGAAGGACACGGTGCTTAAGAGCTACATAGGCTCCAAGCGACTGTGACACCACTAACCTCCCCATTTGCCAGTTTCAAAATAGTTAACAGTCTGAGAACTGAACCACCGAGCTCTCATTGTGGTCATGATTTGGCTCCAAGCAACTCATTCACATGAAATCTCAGCTTCCTCATCCGTGAAAAGAAGGAAATGAACTAGGTCATGGCCAAAGCTGTTTCTTTTTCTAGGAATACAATTCTGTATGACCCTTCTGGCCTATATCCAACTAGAATTCATTATCTGACCTTTGCTGATTCCTATCAGTAGAGAAATAAAGCACAGGACAACAAAAATCATGATGCAAAAAGTCCCACAATTTATCAAGTCAAGAGATTAAAGACTAACAACCTTCAGTAGCAGGTATCAGGCCGGAAAATCAGATCAACCAGGTGTTAGTGACCTGAAGCGGTTCTCTGGATCACTCAGGCCAGCACAACAGAAGCCTAGGGACTCAGGTCCAAGCCCTATCCACCCACTGTGGAAAACTCATGGGTTTGGTCCACCCTCAGCACTCGACCTCAGAAGTCAAACCCAGTTCTACTACTTAATGGGTTTGTGATCTTGAGATTTCTCTTCTCTGAGCCTTTTTTCTCACCTCATCTTAGAGAATGTTAGAGCCCTAAGATGGGGCACATGGCACCACGTAGTTTTATGTTTTCCATGCATGTATTCTGCCTACTTCCTTTTCAATGTGGAGATAATACTCTCCCTGGGTTCCTCTTAATATGCTGGAATTGAAAAGGTTGAATTACATATCAGAATGAAAGGGAACCAAAGCCTGTCAAACTAACAAAATCTCTCCTTAACTTTCCCACATCCTCTTTCCCAGGCACGCAGCCTATTGTAGACTTCCATCATTTCTATTCTACTGCAGCAGCCTCCTAAGCAGCCTCAAATTTCCCTGTCTCCCCACGTCACAGGAACAAGACGTGTGCACTTGGAATGGAACCCACGCTCTACAGCAGTCTTCAAGCTGTGGTCCAGCCTGAGTGGCCCCAGTTTCTGTCCTCCACTTTCTAGTACAACGCCCATCTTTCAGCAGTTTGGCCATCATTCTCCTCCTTGTGTCAGGGCTCTCACAGCCACTCTTCTCTACTTGGAGTGATCCCAATGGCTCACACTCAGGTTAACCTTCACGGTTCCTTCCTTCAAAAGCCTGACTCAAATGGCACTTGCTCCAGGACCAAAATAGGTCACATCTCCGTTCTTCCGGTTCTCCTGTCTCGAGGGGCTCTCACAGCCCAGGACTGACTTTTAAGCTCTGTAACTTAATAAGGAAGTCTATGCCGCATCAGCGTCTCTACCCTTTGCTAATATATGTTAGATCCATGCGGGCAGGGCATGCTCATGTCTCCCCAGAACCTAAGAAAACGTTGGACACACTAAGTACTCTGTAAACATCTATCAAGGAGCAAATTAAGGGACACGGTGTCCAGATGCCTCATTTTGCAAATAGGACACGTTGAGTGGCCCGCCTAAGGCTGAGATGTTGATTTTTATTCCCAGGTCAATGTTTTCCCTGTTAATTCAAAGGTTCTTTCCTGCTCCACATTCTTTTATCTTGGCTCATCCAGTGCAGGAGCTGAAAATATTTAACAAATGGAAGATAGTTCATTGCTGCTGTTTTACTTCCAACTTCCCTGCAGGGCACCCTAGGGAACTTTCAGTCCCCTTTTCCTGTACCTCCTCGTCCCATTAAATTCCACATTACTGAATAACCTACTTAGGTGAGGTAGACAACTCCTGTAAGGAAGAAATTATAGTCAATAAGATAAACGCAATGGCTTAACAAGTGAGACAGAGACAAAGTATTTTGGCTGTAATTGTCCTGGGAACAGTAAAGAAGGGAGTTACAAGATGGGCGATGGTGGAGTGTGCCTTTAATTTCAGGCAGGGGCCTGAACTCTCCTAGTTCGAGGCCAGCCTGGTCTATAGAGTGAATTCCAGGACAGGGAGGGCTACACAGTAAACTGTCTCAAAAACCTGAAAGAAAAGGAAAAGGAAAAGAAAGAAAGGAATAACGGAAGCAACTCCTAAGATACGACTTTGAAGTGTGAAAGAGGCTTTGCATCCACCCAATCCAATCCACATTTAGCGAGTGTCAAGCTCCCTTTCCAACACAATGGTAAATGCAGATGCTCACTAACTCCACAAACAGTATTTCCAGTTATGCTAAAGAGAAGAGGGATCTGGAAACAGAATAAAAAACAAAGGAGTAGGCCAGAGCACCTCCTACGCCACGTTAAAGGGCACGCACTTTGATGCAAGGGCATGGCAAGTCGTGGAAGACTTGCCCTCCGTTAATGGGTGCCCATTTGGCTGCTTCTCTAGACTCAAGAAATAAGGCAAAGCCGGATTTCGGGGCGCACGCCTTTAATCCCCGAACTTGTGAGGCGGAGACAAGCGCATCTCTGTGAGTTCGCGGCCAGCCTGGTCTACAGAGCGAGTTCTAGAGTCCATCGTTGGGGGGAGGAGTAGGGGAAGCCTGCGGGTAAACTGCCTCGAAGATCTGTGCAGGCCAAACCCGATCCAAACGCCATGACCCACTCGACCTCATCTGTAAGCTCCCACTGGCGATGACCCGGCAGTCCTCGCCTCCAACTCGGTGCCACGGAGCTCGGGCCACCGCCCTGCTCTCCACCCCATCCCCACCCCGTCCCGCCGCCTCTCACCTCTGCAAGTTCTCGATCTCGGCGGGGATGCTCTGCAGCTGGTTGCCGCCCAAGCTGAGGGTCTGCAGCGCCCGCAGCTCCAGCAGCGAGGGGGGCACCTCCTGGAAGCAGTTGCCGCTGAGGTTGAGCACCTGGAGGCTGCGGCAGAGCGGCGAGCGGGCCAGGCCCTTGGGCAGCGAGCCCGGGCCGCCGAGCCGGTTGTTCCTGGCCAGCAGCGTGCGCAGGCCGCTCAGCGTCAGCAGCTCGGGCCCCAGCGCCGTGAGCGCGTTGCCGCTCACGTCCAGGAGCTGGAGGTGCGGGAAGCCGCCGCCCAGCGCCCGCGGCAGCGACGTCAGCCGGGTGTAAGGCAGCAGCAGCCGCAGCAGCGCCTCCCGCGAGCCCCGCCGCTCCTCGGCGCGCGCCTCCAGCTCCGACTCCAGGGCCTCGGCCGACACGTTAAGGCGGGACCAGTTGAGTTCGGCATCCCCGATCGCGGCCTCCTCCATCCCGCCCGAAGCCCAGGCCGCCGCCGCCGCCGCCGCCGCCGCGGCCCAGCGGCGCGCCCCGGAACCTCACGTCGAGCGCAGCGTCGGAAGTGGCGCGGCCCGGGGCGGCCCGCCGCTCACCCCGAGCGCCGCGCACACTCCGCGCGCCGGCCCGAGTCACGCGACGCCTTGCGCCGGGTGCGCGCGCCGCTCGGGGGCGGGCTCCGGCTCACGTGGTGCGCGGCGCGGCGGCCGATGGGAGCGAGCCGGGGCCTGGGCTCGCAGGAAGCCGCCGGGAGAACCGTCCTGGCCGCCGGGGCGAGCTCCGCCTCGCGTGGCTCCGGGGGCGGCGCGCTGCTGGGCGAGCGGAAGCCCGTGGCGCTCTGGAGTCCCGCGCGCGCGCGCGCCCTTTATAGCCCAGCGGCCCGCGGCCTTGGCCCCGAGTAAACAGCTCCGGGGCCGAAGAGCCCGCCCGAGGGCCTGTGCGTCACGGGGCGCCGCCCTCTTTGTTCTCACTTGAGGCCGGGCCCCCAAATCTGTGGATCTGGAGAGCGCAGCCATGACGGGAACTGACCCCGAGAATTTCTAGTCTGCGGGAGAACAGGCCTGGTGGCGCACGCCTCTAGTACCGGGACTGAAATATAGAGGCAGGGATATGGAGTAAGAGGCCAGCCTGTCCTAGGAAGCGAGCCCCAGGCCTGCCAGGGTGACGTAGTGTAGAACAAAGCCCTCTCCGAAGCTAAGGCCCAAATCAGATTTAACTCGATTGCAATTGCCCCATCCGGAAAACATGCTTAAGGACCTTCCCGACTTTCCCTCCAAGATTTTTTTCTTTTGCCCTTTAAAGCAGCGTTGTAAAAAGCCACATAGGACTGGTCGCAGCTCCCACGGTGCAGGCCACTGAGTGAGTTGGAGCCACCATTGAGTGGTCCTGAGCTCCTCTGCAGACAACTAAGCAAAAGGAAAAAAAGGTGGAAGGAAAATAAAGTTCCTATAAGCTATCAAAGAAAAGGAATGTGTGTCGAAGGAGAACTTTGCCCACTTCAACTACAGATCGCGTGGGCTTTGATCTGTCTTCGTGGAAGGGAATGAATTTGGAAGTTGGATTGAGGAGGTCCCTTGGTCTGAGCGAGTTTCCTCTGGACTCGGTTTGAGAAAGCACTCAGAGTCCACTGCAAGTGACAGCCAGAGTTTAGTTGGGAAACTCTTGACTCGGGCTCTAATTTAGTAATTCCTGTTCGTGTATTTTCATCCTAATCCCAATTTCAATCTTTTCTGAAATTGCACTTTGTAATTTTAAAGTCATTAATGAAAATGAGAAAAATACTTAGTGTTTCTTATTGAGCTTAAATACAGAAGAGCTACATGGTTAGGTGTACAACAGATGGCATTGAATTGCTTTCTTCCTAAAAACACAAAAAACCCTGTGTCGTCAGTCATGTAGATGACAGCTTCACGTTTCTTCACAGCTAAGCGTTATGATTGAGTTGTCATAGCACGGTATAGTTTGTCAGTTTAACAACCTATGGGTGAAATTTAAAAAATAAGAAAGACTGTCTCAGGCTTAGTGAGGCAAAAACATAGGCAGGCCGGTCTCTGAGGTAGAGGCCACCCTGGTCTACAGAGTGAGCTCCATGACAGCCAGGGCTACACAGAGAAACCCTGTCTGGAAAAAAAACAAAAACAAAATCTGCAAGTGTCTTGCAGGTATCTGATCTGAAAGTTTCTTTTTTTAAAGTGGGCCTTATTTCAGATCAAACTAACATTCTAGAAGTAGTTCTACTGTAACCGCCGACAGTAACACAAGGTCATGCTTTAAAAAAGTCTATCCTTGGTTAAAAAATAGTGTAAAATAAAAAGTGATTCAGAAAAAGAGCGAAGAGGGCTGGAGAGATGGCTCAGAGGTTAAAAGAACTGACTGCTGTTCTGAAGGTCCTGAGTTCAATTCCCAGCAACCACATGATGGCTCACACCCATCTATAATTAGATCTGGTGCCCAGAACACTATATACATAATAAATAAATTAAAAAAAAAGAGCGAAGATTACACATCAGGTGACAGAGCAAAGATGACCTCAATAGTAGAAAATGAAGCTACGTGGAAAGTTCGAGTAGGACAGAAACTAATTTTTAAAAAAATAAAAAGTGAGGAAAGAGGGTAGAAAATGGAGCTGTAGCAAAATTTTAAGTATACTGCTTGCAGAACTGAGGTGTGACCTATTTTAATAAAGATTTGAACTCTTAGTATCTATTCGTTGAACTTAGGATTAGGATAGATGCAAACATGGATAGAAACTATCTTCTAAAAGCTGAACAAGGTATTGTTTTTGAAGCTCTAATAAGAAAACTGTATCAGTGTAAACAGGTATCTCTTCAGTTAGAATAGGCCCCACACAGGAAAGCTCTAACAAGAAAACTGTATCAGTGTAAACAGGTATCTCTTCAGTTAGAATAGGCCCCACACAGGACAGCTCTTCCTTTTCCCTTTTGTGCAGTCCCCTACGTTCAGCTCCCCGTCGTTGCAAGTATGATTTCTTTTAATGCCAGTGTACTAAGTAGTGGGTTTCTTCATGACCTTTTCATACACGTGTATCATTGTATTTGCTCCTTCCCTTGCCCCTCCCCCAACTCTTTCTTCCCTGCAAACTATCCCCTCTGCTTTCCTGTTCTGCAGGAGGGCATGCAATTGTCTTCTTCTTCTTCTTCCCTCCCCTTCAGAACAAACCCTTCTAATCCTTACACACACACACACACACACACACACAATCAAATGCACACACGCAAACACATCTATCTATACATGTATCTAATCTACCTATAGAGAGATTTTGATTCTAAGCTGTAGATTCATGTATGAGAAAAACCATGGGACATTTGTCCTTCTGAGTCTGGTGTGCTCCCCTTTACATGATGATCTCTGTTCTACTCTGTGGGGTTTTTTGTTTGTTTGTTTGTTTGGTGGTGGCAGTGGATTTTTTGTTTTTGTTTGTTTTATATGTGTGGGGTTTTTGGTTTTGTTTGTTTTGTTTTCTCTGTGTAGTAGCCCTGGCTCTCCTGGAACTCACAGAGATCTGTCTGCCTTTGCCTCCCAAATGCTGGAATTAAAGGCATGCGCCACCACAGCCCAGCTCAAGACTGGGATTTTAAGAACAGATAGAATTAACGCTGCAAAAGGTATGTTATAGTCTCCAACACATTTCACCACGTTTTATAAAGCAGATATAATATTTGCTTTTCACACTTAATAAATAACAAGACTGGGATTTTTTTTTCTTTTTTTTTGGTTTTTGTTTTTGTTTTTCGAGACAGGGTTTCTTTGTGGTTTTGGAGCTGTCCTGGGACTAGCTCTTGTAGACCAGGCTGGTCTCGAACTCACAGAGATCCGCCTGCCTCTGCCTCCCGAGTGCTGGGATTAAAGGCCCCAGCCAGGTGTACTTTTTTAAAATTTACTTTTATTTTTTCTTCAAAAGTTTTTTATTTATTTATTTATTTATTTATTTATTTGCCTGCACGTATGTCCGTGTGAGTGTGTCAGAAGCCCTGGAACTGGAGTCACAGACAGTTGTGAGCTGCCTTATGGGTGCTGGGGATTAAACCTGGGTCCTCTGGAAGAGCAGCCAGTACTCTAAACTGCTGAGCCATCGCTCCAGCCTCCGGGTGTAATTTCTTTCAGATGATTTTCACTAATTGGACTAGTGTGTCGTGTGTCTGACTTACCGGGTTGATTTTTATTTTATTTTATTTAGTGATTCGGTTAGATTGAAAGAGCCCTGAGAGGAGTGTCTTCAGTTGTGACTTTGTCCCCAATCTCCACAGTGACTACGCTTTTGAGTAGCAGTGTATTTATAAATATTTTTAGTTGAAAGAGGGCTAACATTTATTAAGCACCCACATTTATCAAGAACTTGATATTTCATTTGATTTTCCACATCAGATAAATTACATTTTAAACAACTTGTAATTTGATGTAATTTATTTAAAGGAGCTTTTGGCCCCACTTTATTTTTTTTCTTTATTGATGTTTTATTTTTATTTATTTATTTATTTATTTATTTATTTATTTATTTATTTATTTAAGATTTCTGTCTCTTCCCCCCAGCCGCCTCCCCTTTCCCTCCCCCTCCCCTAATCAAGTCCCCCTCCCTCTTCAGCCCAAAGAGCAATCAGGGTTCCCTGCCCTGTGGGAAGTCCGAGGACCACCCACCTCCATCCAGGTCTAGTAAGGTGAGCATCCAAACTGCCTAGGCTCCCACTAAACCAATAGGTGCAGTAGGATCAAAAACCTATTGCCACTGTTCTTGAGGTCTCAGTAGTCCTCATTGTCCACTATGTTCAGCGAGACCGGTTTTAACCCAGGCTTTTTCAGACCCAGGCCAACTGGCCTTGGTGAGTTTCCGATAGAACATCCCCATTGTCTCAGTGTGTGGGTGCACCCCTCGCGGTCCTGAGTTCCTTGCTTGTGCTCTCTCTCCTTCTGCTCCTGATTTGGACCTTGAGATTTCAGTCCAGTGCTCCAATGTGGGTCTCTGTCTCCTTTCATCGCCTGATGAAGGTTAATATTCAGGAGGATTTGGCCCCACTTTAAAGGGGAGGAACCCTAAACTGAGAAGAGTAAATGTCTCCTATGACATAGACAGTGATAGCATAGTAGAAATTTAGCATCACGTTTGTGTGGCTCCAAAGTCCGTGACCTTTAAATTACGACACACCGACTCATTGAACTTAGGCTCATGTGCTTTCTTTTTCCTTCTTCAGAATGATAAGATTGTTCAAATAGTGAGTAGATAGGATTTCAAAGGACATCTACCCACTTTGTGGCATTTCAAAAAATATTGTGATTACTAAAGTTAAAGGACATTTGTTGAGGTTGGAGATTTTGTGGGCATCGAACACACAGCCAGAGTGGACCACTTAGGTGAAAACAAAATTCGAGGTGCTGTGCTTTTTCTGTGTGACTGTACTTCAGGGTCACGGGCCTGATGGGTGCTGAGCAAGACAAGCCAGTCTGTAGACTGGAAACCTATCATTTGTACAACACTGCCCAAGTGAAGAGAATCACAAGTGTGCACCTGTGTCTGTGTTCAGTTCTTAGTCTCTGGCAGGAGAACCCAAGCAGCCCAGAGGGAAATTATGGAAGCAGACCAGAAAGAGACATAGAGTGCCAATAATTTTTTTCCAGTTGTGAAACCTATGTGCAAAGACTTGCTGATGTCTAGGGTTATTGTTGCCTAGCAGATGAAGGACAAATGCTCAGATTGGTTTACCAGGTTTTAAATTATTTCCATGGCAGAATCTTTTCACTTTGGCTTATCCAAGGGTATGGATGGGTTAAAGTTCTTTTATCTTCCTTTCACTCTGGTTCTAGTCTTTAGAAAAGAATCAGTAACTTGGGGTCAGGCATGGTAGAACATGACTTTAGTCCCAGCACTCAGGTGGCAGAGGCAGGTGGCTCTCTGTGATTTGGGGGACAGCCTTGTCTACATACTGAGTTCTAGATCAATCAGGGCTACGTAGTGACCCTGTCTCAACAAACACATAAAAAAAAAAAAAAAAAACTCAGAACAGTAACTCCCTACCTGAGGCAAAATTAAAGGTAGGCTCTAGTAATTCTTTTCATTTTTTAATTGTTATTTTTAGTAAGTATACAAAAATAATGTATTTCTTCATGATATTGTGCATACAATTATACTTTGCTGGAGGCTCAGTGTGCCAGATACCGTCCTATGGGCTTTGTATCAATATTTTACTAAGCCTATCTCCAAACTATAGATAGTATTTTCTCCATTTTACATACAATAAAATCAAAATATGGGAGAATTAATTAATTTTCCAAACTACAAGATATGGTGGAGCTGGGTGCCAACACAGCAGAACTTAATTATAGTCGTCATAATTTTTTAAAGCCTTTAATCACTGCCTGGCTTAGTTATTTTTCTATTACTGTGAAAAAACACCATGACCAAAACAACATATAGAAAACAATTGATTTGGTTACAGCTGCAGAGGGATAATAGTCCATGTTGGCGGAGCAGAGGTAGCAGGTGGTGAGCAGCCGCAGCTGAGAACTCAAGTCTCAGAACTCCAAACAGGGAAAGAAACCACAGCACACTGGAAAGGATGCTTGGCTTTTGAAGTCTCAAAACCCACCTGTTGTGGGATATTTGATCACACTGTGATACCCCGAGACTGTGTTAATAAAGTTCCTTGAATCAGGGGGCGGAGCCAGTTATTAGCTGACCAGAATTAGTCATAGAAAAGACTGGGATGTGGATAGAGATGATGTACAGGAAGGAGTAGGGAGACACTTGGAGATTTTGCACTGCCTTCAATCTGGGAAATGTTGAGAGAGGTCAGCTGGTCACTCCCCTGCTGCCTCTTCAATATAGCAGGTTTTCTACCCCACTATCTGACTCCTGGTCTTTATTGGTAATAGAAGAACTTAGATGAACACAACATCCATCCCCAGTGACATACTGCCTTCAACAAGACCATACCTAAACCTACCCAAGTAATGTCACCAACTGGAGACTAAGTGCTTAGATGCCCAAGAATATGAGGGACTATCTCATTCAATACCACACCGTGTTTAAGGAACTTTCTGTGTATAAATAGGAAGAAAGCACGAATCATTGAAAACGGCAATTTTAGAAAGGAAAAAGGTACATATCACTCAAGCAGTGATAAACATTATTAGCCATCTGGGAACTATGAATAAAAGCCAAAACAAGCTGCTTGTGTTGTTTTTCTGTCGACGTAGTGGCTGTACCTGAATCTACTGATATTTTAACTACCATCCACAGGCCCAATGGCCCCACAGTCAGAGCCCCGTATTTCAGGCCTTGGCCTGGTGGGATTTCTGGTCCATTCAGTACCATTTCTGCTTTAGCTGCCAAATATAGTTGTTAACTAAGTCTTTATCATTCCATTTACCAATAAAGACTAGGGAGTCAGATGTTGGGGTGAAAACCTGCTAGCTCAGACCTTCCCTTTTGGCTGGAGACCCAGCAAGAGTGTCTCTTCAGCCATCTAAACCAAAAAAAAAAAAAAAAAAAAAAAAAAAGCCCTCAGAACTCCAAGTCCCTCTCTATTGCTCCCTGTGCATCCTTTATCTATCTTCTGGGTCCTCCATACTCTATGGCTAATTTCTGTCACCTAGTTGCTGGCTCCACCCCTCATCCAAGGTTGATTCTATTAACAGTCTTGGGTTTCACAGTGCGATCAAATATCCTGTAATACTCATGCCTACCTAGAAAAGCTAAAACAAAATGGTGACTCGTGCTGGTGCATAAGTGAATAACAGTCACCCTCACAAGCTGACGGTGGGAATGAAAAATGGTGTAGTCACTTTGGAAACCCGTCTGGACAGTCTGAAAAAGTTTAAAACTGGAGTTGTTTTATGACACAGCAGTCTGTCTCTCGGGTACATACCAAAGAGAAAATGAAAACGTCATTCCAGGCATGTACACATGAATGTTTGTAACATCATTATCCATCACAGTGGGCGGTGGGATTAACCCCAAATCCCTAAACCAGGAGAGGGTAGATAAAACACAGCGGAACACATTCAGCAATAGAAATAAAAGAAATGCCTGTCTATGTCACATGGACTATTCTGGAAGACCTTGTGTAATCTCTCTGTTGTGATGGACTCACATCCTGGTCCATAGTTCACCTCAGCTATTCTGAGGGTCAGCATGCAGTCAACCCAGTTAAGAAGAGATGGTAATTTATATGCTGCGTAGATGGGAAAGGGAATGAGATACCTTAATAAAAAATTTCCCGCCTGGTGGTGGTGGCACACGCCTTTAATTCTAACACTTGGGAGGCAGAGGCAGGCTGATCTCTGTGAATTCAAGGATAACCTGGTCTACGGAGCGAGGTCCAGGACACCCAGGGCTGACAAACCAAAACAGAACAGAACAAAAAAGAGCCTTCCGTTACTGAATGTGAGTCTGTGGGTTCATGGATGAGGCTTCAGGAGGACACAAACCATACTTACCAACGAGAGGGGGAAACTGAGGACGCTCTCCTTTACTCACTCTTTCCTGGACCTTCATTCTCTGTATCACAGTAAGTGTAAAAGTCGGCCACTCTGCTATCGTTCCACTTGTAGTCTTTGTTATAATGTGATAGAAAAGGTCACTAACTCGGGAATACAGTATGAAAGCACTAGAATTGCAATGCCACCGCCAAGCAATAATTCCTGTCATTATTATTATGACGAATTTATTTTCTTCCTCCATGAGCACACACTGTCCTTTACGAGGCTGACATATATCATGCTATCACGTGCATATAAAGTTTCATACTTTGTTTTTTTTTCACTAAAATTATATAGTAAGCCTTACCCACGTGCTATTTTATTTGTCTTCAAACTTTTAATTTAAAAGAAAAAATGAGCACAAAATAATTGCCCAGCAGAGGCTTAGAGTTTTCTTTTTAATTTTCAGCATAACACCCTGGAAGACTTTTCCAGCTAATAATTATGACTGTGTAAATACCGAGCATCCTCACCGAGCATCTGTGGCAACAGCTTGGTAAGAGCAGCTCTCGGAGCCTTCTCCCTGAGGACCGCCACACAACTATCCCTTCAAAGCCACGCTGACTTCTCCTGACTTGCTTCCGAGCTGGCTGAGCAGGGAAACCAGCTGGCTAACAGGTAAGCTCTCTGTCTGAAGTGACTGTCTCTTTGGGAGGAATTGGTGGCCAGTCAAGCAACTCACAGCGTGACTAACGTGTCGAGGTGTCTGTGCCAACTGTGTCCTGTCCCTTCCTGTTCACATCACCACAGTGATGCTTCACAGACTTCTCTGGGGTTCCTCCCCAAATCAGACCTCAAGAAGCTATAACCGCTCCAGCCAAGGCCTGGCTACATGACCGGGATTTTCTGCTTTAGGATATTTTACTGTCATTATTATTAATACATAAATCTCTTGTTTGTTTTGAGTTGGGGGGGTCCTCTGTTTTATTTTTTTCCCTTTATACAGTAAAACTTTGTAAAAATATCAAGTCAGATGCAATTAATTCTACTAATGCATACTTGTTGGATGTGAACTCTATGGACTGCTCTGGGAGCTGTTTAACTTGGAGGAGCTGTTCTTGAGGGGCGAGCAGCCCAGTAGAGCTGTAGTCTAATATGAATATAAACAGCTATAAGACAAAGCAGATAAGTTGAGAGTGACTTTATGTTCTCGTCTATTAAAATTATTTTTACATTGAGCCTGTGTTACTGTTGGGACCATTGAGAACAAGCTTTAATAAATGCATTAGAGGATTACAGGGCAGAGGAGAGAAAATTCTGTTCAACCGGAGTCGAAAGGGAATGAGGAAGGCCTTGGAGTTTCTGTCTTTTCTAATGACGAAAGACTTTTGTGTAAGACAAAGTTGACAAAATTTCATTGAACTATAAAAGATACCATATCATATTTTTAGAACCTTTTCTCCCTGACATTTGCTTATTCCTTTTCTCGGTTAACTACAACAGCCCTAGTGGCTGTCATATTACTCCTTAAATTTATATTAATTTAGGTCTATTTTCAAGCCATTTTGCCACATCTTCCATGGACGCATAGTAAGCACTTAGCACTTAGCTGTGTCATAAGTAGTGGTGGAGGACAGCGGCGGGATGTTCCCCTACTGACCCAATGACAGGAAAGAAAGGAGACAAGACTACATGCCGAGAGGGAATCTTGGTCTTGCCTGTAAAACAGAAAGAGATAAAGAACCTGTGAACAGTAACTGCGTGCAGGGTGATCTGTGCCATGGAATTATGCTGAGGGCGATGCGGAAGGAATGACTAGCCGGTTGTGAGGTGAGAAGGACGTCAGGAGGGAGACCTTTAACAAGTGTACGTGCATGGGAGCACTGAGGTCAGGGCTGACACAGGTAATGATGGGGGTGGCGTGGGGTGAGTTGGGGTGGCACCGTGATTTGGGGATTATTAGTGGAGAAAGTGTTTTCACACACCTTTAATCCCAGCACTCTGGAGTCAGAGACTGGTGTATCTCGGAGTTTGAGGCCAGCCTGGTCTACAGAGTTTCAGCACAGCCAGGGATACACAGAGAAACCTTGCCTCAAAGCGAAACAAAACAACATACAAACAAAACAAGACCAAAAAAAAAAAAAAAAAAAG
>NW_026067944.1:23989842-23998472 GCF_014885135.2 Alexandromys fortis | reverse complement strand
AGAGAGAGAGAGAGAGAGAGAGAGAGAGAGAGAGAGAGAGAGAGAAAGCCAGAGGTGTGATCTGATCTGAGTCCAAGAACCTGAGACCCAAGAGGAGCCCATGTCTCACTCAGGTATGAGGTGTGGAAAAGATTGCTCAGGCCTTTGAGCAGGCGTCCTGACGGCTGGTAGGAAAGTCAGCTGTTTTGTTCTATTCTGGATTCGGATAGAGTGGGATGGTAACTGCTTTACTCAAGTTTGTCCTTTCAACTGTTAACCTAACACAAAATGGTCTCCATAAACTCCCATAGTAACATTTGTCTGAGTATCTGACAGCACCCCTGCATGCTGGGATGGGCAGACTGTGTCTCTGTCCTCTACTGGCTGGCTGGCTGCAGTTTGCTGATGGCTTGGAAGCTTCCTAGCCCACTTAGCGTGATACCCTGATTTGCTCTTAGTGCTTAAGTTAGCTTTTTATACCACGCAACACCCTTACCGAGCCTCCCACTCACCAGTTCTGCCGCCTTTTATTCCTGGCATTTCTTGGGGTGGGGAGGAGAAACAGACAAACAGACAAACACAGAAAGACAGACAGAGACAGATACACAGACACAAATGCAAAGAGAGATAGAGTGAGAACAAGAGGGAGGGAGGGAGGGAGGGAGAGAGAGAGAGAGAGAGAGAGAGAGAGAGAGAGAGAGAGAGAGAGAGAGAGAAGAGAGAGGCAAGCAAGTTGAAATCCCACTGTTACACTCTTCACCTGTTGCTGGTGACAGCCTCTGAAATAGTTTGAAAATGTCCAGTCAGGTGACTTGTCAACCTTCAGCTATAACATGCCAGGGGTCTACCCCATGCTAAGAATCCATGAGTTCTATGTAGTCCATGGCTGTGGTCTCCACAGCCATCAGGCCCCCAGTGAGAGGTATTTGTGGCAGGTAGAATAGGTTAGTTTATTGAACGATTTTCACTTATAAACTATCTTTCTACCATCCCAATGTGCCTTCCTGGATCACTGAAACGGAGAGTAAAGAATGTTCTCAAGAACATTTCAGTGTTAAGGTTCTGGAAGCAAGCGATGCTCCCTGTCAGTCAGACATGTTTCCAGGAGGGCTGAGCTGGCAGCTGACTGAAGAGATGGAATGGTTGTGGCGCACGGTGCCTGCGACAGTTTTCTTTGCCAGCGTCAATCTGGCAAGCCCAGCTTGGTGTTGGAGCCAACACCCGCCGCAACACAGCTTCTGTCCGGTCAGCTCTGACAGACGTGCTTTGCTGTGTCATTGTTTGCCTAGAAAGAGGCCAGGGCAGGCGGAGCACCCGTGACAAGCCGCGCCCTCCCTGCCCATCTTTGGGCTCACTTCTCCAGGCTTCTTGTGATTTTATAAATGACCAGTCCCCTGCAGTGGATCTGTCTGCCTCCACTGCTGTCGTGCCTTACCCAGTGTCTGCTCCCTTGTCTTTACTGACTTCATTTCCTCTTTGACAATTCAGCGTCGGCAGCTGAGGTGCGGGCCCACCCGTTCACTGACGTGACCCTCGACTGCGAGTTCTCCTTTATAGAGGGCACGGAAGACCTCGAGTTCTACTGGGAGCGAGAAGACATTATAGAGGAGTACGAAGCGGGAAATCGCGACTTTTACCGCTTCTTCACGCACTACGACTTCTTCCAAGTGTTCACAAAGGTGGTCTACCAGTTCTACGACAACGCAGAGCAACTTGAAGATCAGAACGCCTTGTATGAGGGAAGGGTCTCTGTGGACCAGAACGAGATTTCCGAGGGGATTCTGTCCCTACTGCTGCGAAACGTGGATTTCATGGATGAAGCCATGTACAAGTGCTCGGCTGTCACTCCCAACGGCAGAGGGGAGAATAAGGTCAAGCTGATAGTGGAAGGTAAAGAGACTTCGTGGACGAGCTTGGCTTCGAGTCTGGGCTCTTCATAAACTCTAAATTTTCTCTCTTGGGGGGAGGGTATCATTTTTTCTAGCTCAAATTACTTTATTTCTATGATAAGAATAATGGAATATTGCTGGGCGGTGGTGGCGCACGCCTTTAATCCCAGCACTCGGGAGGCAGAGGCAAACAGATCTTCGTGAGTTCAAGGCCAGCCTGGTCTACAAGAGCTAGTTGCACCAAAAACTCCAGAGAAACCCTGTCTCGAAAATGCAAAAAAAAAAAAAATGAATAATGGAATATCAATTTGCTTTAGTTAAAACTGTTTCTCTGAACAGAAGGTACGATTTTTGTACCGGGAAGCATCATTAATTATATGAATGAACTGGGGCAGTAATAGCCCCCCCCCCACCGCACGCACGCATGCACGCGCCTGACACTACGCTAAAGTCAGACACAATTCAGAGTGATTGGCACCGAATTGGAAATCAGTAGGCTGAGTTCTGAATCCGTATGACCTTGGGCAGTCCATCAGTTTCTGTAGGCCTCATTCTTCTCACCACAAAGCAGAGGTTTCAGGCTTGGAGAGACAGCGCCATGGTTAAAGCACTGGTTCTATTCCTAGCACCGACACTGCAGCTCACAGTCGGCTGTAACTCCAGTTCCAGGGAATCCAACCACTCTTCTGGCCTCCGTGAGCATGCGGCATGTACATGGTACACTGAAATACGTGTTGGTAACACACACACACATAAAACAAAAAACATAAAATCTAAAATTAGTTTGAAAAACATTGATTGGGTTGAATCCACACTCCCCCAATGTTAAACCCTTATCCTCCAGTGTTTCATGGAAAACTGTCCTTTCTGACAAAGCCAAGCGGCCTTGGGTCCCGCGAGGCAGCCACCCTCCAGGGTAAGAGATGGGAAGATGGAAGAAAGGTTCCTCAATTCTTTGTTGTTGTTTAGTGAGACAGGATCTTTCTTTGTAGGTGGGTTTGGGCTTGAACTCACAGCAATCCTCCTGCCTCAGCCTTCCTTCTGAGTGGTGGGAATTACAGGTTCATGCCACTTCCCAGCTTTATTACTTATCTTCTGGGATTCCCCCATCTAAGGACTAAGTTGGCCCGGCCTTGCTTAGCTTCCGAGATCAGATGAGATTGGGTTCGTTCAGAGTGGTGTGGTCATGGACTCTTCTGTGATTCTCAACTCAGGACTCTGAGGTCAGTGGAGAATATGAAGTGAATCCACACCAAGAAGGAAATATCGCCCAAATAAAGACACCAGCAGTAGAGGGCTAGGTGGCAAGAGAATGCTCATATTCTTCTTTTCTCCCACTATGCTTGGGCCAAAATTTTAGCTATGGTGAACCTAGGAACATATTGTCTCCATAGGGTTAGTATAAACCGTGAAGACTTTAGCCTCCTAGGACTAAACAAAAAAGGAGCTAATTATTTTGTTATTTTTTTTTTCTGAACCAGATTCTGAAATTCCCCAGGTGAAGTTTGACAAGATTGATGATGAAGATGTGGTTACATGCACATCTAAGGGCTGGTACCTCACACCCAACGTGACCTGGTTAGACCGGGGAGAAAGGGACCTTAGCAACCACAGTACGGTGGAGGTCCTGGAGGAGCAGATGAACGGCTTGTATAGAGTGTACTCTGTCCTCAAATACCCCGTCAAGTTGAACGAAAAATATACCTGCCATATCACGGAGACGAATGAAAACAACAAACCCATCAGATCCATCCGGCGGTATCCAAGTAAGTGCAGCTCTGCGGGGAAGCGTGAGAGCAGGTTGCGTTCACCACGCAGAAGCCTCCACTCGTTAATATTTACCGAATGCCAAATGTGGCGGCCACTTCTGAGCACTTTGGGGATTTTAAGAAGTGCCAGGAGCACGAGTTTGTAGCCTGAGGTCAGAAATGGTGGTGACGTGGAGTCTCCCTGGGTTGGAAAAAGACTGTGCTTGGGGGAAAGGGGTGACAGCTCTCGCTAGACAGAGGTGACTCTTCCTCCAGACAGAGGTGACTCTTCCTCCAGACAGAGGTGACTCTTCCTCCAGACAGAGGTGACTCTTCTCCAGACAGAGGGGACTCTTCCTCCAGACAGAGGTGACTCTTCCTCCAGGCAGAGGTGACTCTTCCTCTAGACAGAGGTGACTCTTCCTCCAGACAGAGGGGACTCTTCCTCCAGACAGAGGTGACTCTTCCTCCAGACAGAGGGGACTCTTCCTCCGGGTGAGGCTTCTGTTCCTCCACTCCAGCTTTCTGGTGTGACAGGCTAAGTAGTCATAGCAGCAGCTGCAGGCCACTTACCACATGCTGCATCTTTACATATGTGTATATGTGTCTGTGTGCACACATGCGTGCTTGGGTGTGAATGCACGTGTGCAAGGATGGAGGCCAGAGGGCGCTGTTAGTGTTCTTCCACTGTTAGTGTTCTTCCCCAGTTACTTCTCCTCTTTATTTTTGAGATACGCTTTTTTTTTTTCGAGACAGGGTTTCTCTGTAGCTTTGGAGCCTGTCCTGGCACTAGTTCTTATAGACCAGGCTGGCCTCGAACTCACAGAGATCCGCCTGCCTCTGCCTCCCGAGTGCTGGGATTAAAGGCATGCGCCACCACCGCCTGACGAGATAGGCTTTTCTTACTGAACCTGGAGCTCACTGATCCAGCTACACCGACTAGGCAGGGAGCCCCAGGAGTCCTCCTGGCTCTGCTCCCCTAGGGCTGGGATCACATGTGAGCAGTGCTGCACCCCGTTTTTATTTGGACGCCAGAGACCCACACTCAGGTCTTCACGCTCATGTAGCCATCTCCTCAGCCCACATCTGCTGTGTTTAATACCTTAATTCAGCCCTGCAACATAATTGCTATTACTCTCCCTTTCTATATGAAGAAATTAGAACTTTAAGTAATTTGACCAAAATCTTGACTAATGAACACAAATTTTAAATTTTTTTGGTAACCAATTATGTCATCTATGTCAAATATTATATATCTAAAATACATTAATATTATTTATCAAATTTAACTAGACCCCCTACATTTTATCTGATAAAATATAGTTGTAGGAATATCTAGTATGAGAAGGGGAAGTTGAAGCTCGGTGAGCTTTCCAATGCCTCCTTCTCCTTCTTCCAGAGGGCTGGATGCTCTGCCTGGTTGAAGATGCAGGCGGGTTCCCCAGGCCAGCAACACCATCGCCATAGAGAACTCCAGGACGGTTTCTTGGGTCCCATTGTGGGAACGTAAATCCTGGGGAGACTCAGTACTGGTTTTTGACGTGGCCTCCAGGTGATTTTGACCCACACTCAAGTCCAAGGCACACTGGTGTCGAATGTTAGCTGTAGCCGGTGGTAACAATGCCCAGGGCACCTCTGTCCTCTCTGTGTGTGAGGGGAACAGGGTGCAGTCTCCTCAGAGCTGTGTCTGCACAGGGAGGGAGGCAGAGCTCCCACCTCCTTCCCTCCGTCCATCCACACATGTAAAATGCATTTACATTTCCCACACGAGCTGGCCTTTCCTCCAGAGGGAGAAAGGGGGGCTCACTTTATCTGCCAGATTTCTAAGTCTTTCCCACACATGCGGATGAACTTGGTGTCTGTGAACCTTAGAGTGGGCCTGGGACTTCCTTCTGAGAACACCAGGATACATTATTAATGGGTTGACTTCAAAAGAAACACTGTTGTTTTTATCTTCTTAAATTTCAACACCCTTAAAATGCCCTAGAACTATCTAAAAAGCCTTCATATTTTGCTTCTCTCTCTATCCTCTCATCTGTTTATTTATACGAGGCCCTTGAGATCTGACATCTGCCTGTTTTCCCAGCTCTGGAGCCTCGGTGTCTCATGGCACAGCCGTTGCTCATGGCTCTGGCTTTACCAAGTCCTGTGGCTTTCAGACTGTTTTTTTTTTTTTTCACAGTGCCAAGCCTTTATGAAGACTCTGCCTCCCTCCCAATACCTTTCTTATCTTGCTCTGCACCTCAAACTCCTGCCCATTTCCCAAGACTTGGCTCGCATTCGGAGTCCTTCTCTTACGCTCATTTCTATTTGTTCAATATTTGGCTCATTTGCACATCAAATATTTGTGGTCGCCAACTCTGTGCCATATCCTCTTTGTAGGTGCTAGATGCATCCCAGTGAATATAATGAATTCTTATATGCTCGACATGTTCATACTGTTAGTGGGGAAGAAATACATAGTAAACAGATCATTAGAATGTGTTGTATGTCACCATATGAACCCATTTATATGAAATTCAATACCGGGATGGGGGGGGGATAGGAAAAATCATCTATGCTGTGTGAAGGAAGTCAGAATATATTCCCGGGAGACTAGAAGAACATGAGGAGATTTCTAGGGTACAGATATTATTCCCCTTATAGTTGTGGGCACTGGTTATATGTAGTATTCAGTTTGCAAGAAGTTTTATATGTATGTATTTTTCAATATAAAGGAAAACATGTATTATATCACATGGTGACTAGTCCCATAAAGGAACACAACACACTGGGGGCCGATCAGAAAGAAGAGAGCAGGGAGGGAGAGCTGTGATGTTAGACTGCCCATAGACAGCCTCACTTCCATGTTAAGTTCCAACAAAGACTTGATCAGAGATGTGGAAGCCAGGCCCGGAGGTCAGCAGGAATGTTGGGTTTGAGGAGCAGCACGGAGGCCGGCCAGGGGTTGGAATGGAAAGAATTAATGACAGAGTGTGGGGTTAAGAGAGGAGAAAGAGGAGAGGTGGCCGCTAGCATTGGGCAGATTTGAGTAGAGTGTTCCCCAGGGATTTTTCTCAGTTGCGAAGTCACTGGCGGCTTTTGAGCAGAGGAGGGAAATGATTTGACGTGCTTTATAAAGCTCTTGCCTGCCACTCTTGAGGGTGGAACAGGGTGGCCAGGGGGATTGTTGTGATAATCCAGGCAAGAGAAGATGGAACTGGAGTAACAAAAAGAGGCTGGATCGTGTTTACATTTCTGAAGGCAGAGCAAAGGTTTGTTGAAACAGTAAGTGAAGGGTGTGCGGGAAAGAGAGGAGCCCATGATCACTAAGATTTCTCTCAGCAAGAGGTGTTGTCCCAAGTTACTTATCCCTAAATGAATTCACAGAACCCGGATTCCGATGCAAATTACATGAAGGTCCTTAATATACAAACTCGAGTTTGGACCACACCCTTCCAGAGTACCCCAGTGTGGTGGGTGCACAAAGTGTGGAGGCAAGCCTGGGGAGGGGCGAACGTCTAAAGGGGAAACACTGTAATCAGGCAAATTCATGTCCTGTTGTCTGGGGATTGGGTAAGGAGGGCATAGGGTCAAGTACTTTCTGAAACCATTGGTCAGTGTTTGGGCGTGAAAACCTTAACAAAGAGCCATTAATAACTGACAAGGAATCTTCGAGGACAGGATGCCTCCTAGGAACATCTGGACCTTGTTAAATTTTATAGCCCTGCTCCCTAGATCCTTAACTGACTACTTTTAGAGTATCCATTCAAATTCTGCCTATTGCGGCACATCTCTGGAGCGGAGATCAGCACTCCCCCACCCCGTTATATGACTTAAGATGAAGCCCCTTCTTTAAAATAGAGTTTGCAAAGTCAGGTCGTCACAGAGCATGAATGGTTAGATTCGTATTTGTCTAGGTTTCCTTAGGGGGCATCTTTGGAGAAACCCACGTGAGCCACTGGAGGGGGATGCTGAGTACATTTATTCAATTAAGAAAAAGAGACAGACTCAGAAGCAAAGCATGGGAACTGGAACTATAGGTGGGATTTGAAATTCTGAGACTAGATGTGCTCACCATGGATGTAGAATGCAAAAATGTAGAAACAAACAAACAAATAAGTCAAGTTTGGGTACTGGAGCTTGGGCCCCTCTCTGCCCTTCACTGACGTCCTTGGGGTGAGGGAGATGAAGGAACACAGTAAAGGAGAAGGAGTGAAACAAATGGAAATCAAGAGGATGGCGGAACTTTAAAACCAAGGGAAAAGCTTTCAGTGGGAAAGGAATGTTCAGCTATGCAGAATATTACTACTGAGGAATCAAAAACGAAGAAGACGGAGAAAAGATTACTGGAGAGAGAAGTTGAGCAGGAATCAAATTCATGAGCTGGGGCAAAAGTTAGGCATGCCGGGGTTGAGAAAGAATAAGACAGCCATCCAGAAGAGACAACTAAAGGAATAAGACAAGTTTTTTTTTAGCACTAAAAGCGCTTTTGAAGTTCATGATCATTAAACTGAAACAAGGACACTGGGAACCACTGCGTGTTTTCCTTCAGTTGCGTGTTTTCCTTCCTCCATCAGATGGAGACAGAAGGGTGTGGTGTGGTAACATAATGTCAGCTGTGGAGTTTTAGATGCACTGGGAAAGATAAAGGATGGAAGAGAGGAAAGGACGAGAAAAGGTGGTAAGAGGGTGCGGTTGTGTCTCCGTGGAAGAACACGTGCCTAGCATTCATGCAGCCCTGGGTTCTACCCCTAATATTTCCCCAGAAATTGTAGAGTCATTGGATTCTAGGTCCCGGTGGCATTCAAAAAAAAAACTATTTATGTTGGGGGACTTGAGATGGTGAATTGGAAAGACAGAGGCAATGGCTAAAGAGTAAGAATCTTGCCAGGTAGTGGTGGTACACACCTTTAATCCCAGCAATTGGGAGGCAGAGGCAGGAGGATCTCTGTGAGTTTGAGGCCAGCCTGGTCTACAGAATGAGTACCAGGACGGTCAGGACTGTTACCCAGAGAAACCCTGTCTCTAACAA
>NW_026067944.1:23904432-23989820 GCF_014885135.2 Alexandromys fortis | reverse complement strand
AAAAAAAAAAAAAAAAAAAAAAAAAAAAAAAAAAAAGAAAGAAAGAAAGAAAAAAGAAAAAAGTAGTAAGAGCTTTGAAATTGAGGAAGGGGAGAAGTTATAGTTATTGCTAATATCATCATCTAAGTAATAACCATGGGGATGGTGACTAAAACAAGATGTAGGAGAAAATCTTACAAGAGAGGAGGGTAAGACTCAAACGGATGGAGTACACATGGGATAATGGCATTGACACCAAGAGGTAAGAGATGGAAAGCTTGAGAGAGCAGCAGCTAAGTCAGAGTGGCGGGAATTGAAGAGGGACAGCAGGAGGGTGTGAATGGGAAGCGCAGTGGGTAGTAACGTGCCTGAGACTTAGGTCTAAGACAGAAGTCTGTAGAGGGACAGGCAGGGAAACGTTGCAGTCTGCATTCTTTCCTTGTCTGGGATGACCCCCCCCCCAGCGCATCCTGGAATGCGCTGTGAGTTGCTGACCTATGATGTCAGCTTCCTCCCTGTAAGCCCCAGTCCCGCAAAGTGAACAGACAAGGAAGGGCCGCCTGAGGCTCTGGGACTATGCTGCTCTTTTCTCTTTTTATCTCTGAAAGTTGGTAGGAAATACCATTTTCCCCTGTCCTATTTCCTTTAATCTCCTCTAATTGTTCTCCAAAAAAAAATTGTTGAGCGAATGAATGAATGAATGAACTAGTAAAACCAAATTTCACCTTATAAATGGACAGCAATTTAGAAAACACTCAGAGTATTTTGGAGCCCCTTAGAGGACGACCTTCTGAGAGGGAACAAAGAATGCATTGCTCATAGCTCTTCCTTCTTCTGTGGCTCTAAGAACTGCATTGAAGCCGACCTGCTTCGAATACAAAACTAACTTTTGT
The DNA here is from genome assembly GCF_014885135.2 of Alexandromys fortis. Classification (NCBI taxonomy): domain Eukaryota; kingdom Metazoa; phylum Chordata; class Mammalia; order Rodentia; family Cricetidae; genus Alexandromys; species Alexandromys fortis. The sequence continues at coordinate 23,988,948 of NW_026067944.1, read as the reverse complement.
ATTATTTTTTTCCTTCCACTCCCCCATGTTTGTCTTTCAGAGAAAAGGTTCGGAGAATATGACTATTAAGAGATCTGAATGCTCTCTGCCCAAGAACCTGCTGTGCCTTTAGTCAGCGGAGTTCCTGCTTTCTCCTGTGACGGATGTTCTTTTTGTCCTGGACACTTACTGACCATAAACTAAAAAAAAAAAAAAAAAAAAACAGGGACCCAGTCAGTGCAGAGAGTTACAGATTAACAGAGTCTTTCTGCTTCTGCAGCTGTTTCTCTCTTTTGTTTAAAAGATTTCTTCCATTTAGTCTCATTTTCCAAACATGTTAAATTCTGAGTAAAGATCAAGTCTTCAGTGCAAAACAAAAGGAGATTAAAATCCTAGTGGACTGAGATTAAAATCCGTGTGTCAGTTTCTCTGGGGCGTGCGTGAGTTCTAAATGACTCGGTAAACTCAGAGCAGAAGGAATATGTTTCCTCTACGTCAGGTTGGTTTCCTTTTGGTAATGTGTTATTTGGGTACTTGGCCAACCAAGAAGAGCCTAAGAGGTACCTTCCCCCAAATGATCATGAATGTGTTTGCCGAAGTCCTTTTATGCGTTATTGGACAAAGGCTGTAGAAATATCAGACATTAGAAGGTGAGGCTAACTCTTCTGAACTTTTCTGTTTGTCCAGTGTTTTTTTTTTTATCTTATTATTATTGTTATATATAAATTTCTAAATCTCTCCCATCTCTATGTCTTTTGTAAAAATAGATTAATGGTCTGAATATTTGTGTTTCCCCCAAATTCATTCTTTGAAATCTTTACACCAAAAGTAGTGGTAATAAGAAGTAGAGTCCCCTGAGAAGCTGGATCATTAAGGCAAAGCAAATACGATGAAATCTGTACCGCTGCATGCCTTAGTTAGGGTGTCTATGGCTGCGATAAAAAATGCCCTGGCCGAAAAACAAGTTGGGGAGAAAAGAGTTTATTTGGCTTACATTTCCTTATTGCTGTTCATTATTGAAAAAAGTCAGGACAGGAACTCAAACAGGGCAGGAATCTAGAGGCAGGAACTGATTCAGAGGCCATGGAGGGGTGCTGCTTCACGTGGCTTGCTTAGTCTGCCTTTCTATAGAACCCAGGACCCCAGTTCAGGGGTGATCCCACCCACAGTGGCTGGGCCCTCCCCATGAATGTCTAATTAAGAACAAGCCTTACAAATAGATCTTATGGAGACGTTCACTCAACTGAGTGTTGCTAAATAGACTATTTCTTTAACTATGAAAAGATGAGTTATATTTGTTTATGTTGTGGAATATTTCTTTAGCTATGTGCACATGAGTTGCATTTATTTTCCCTTGCCTGCCTAAGGCACCTGATTGGCCTAATAAAAAGCTAATGGCCAAGAGCTAGGAAGTAGAGGGACAGGTGGGGATGGCAGATGGAGAGAATAAGTAATAAGAAGAATTTAGTTTGGGAGGAGAGAGAATGAGGGAGAAAGAGAGAGAGAGAGACCTGGGACCGGCCAGTCAGGCAGGTGCTAGCTAAAAAAAAAAAAAAAAAAAAAAAAAAAAAAAGCAGGACATACAGAATGAAAAAAATGTAAAAAGCCCAAGGCAAAACACAGATGTTAAATTAAGTTGTAAGAGCTAGTGGGACAAGCATAAGATAAGGCCGAGAATTCATAATTAATAATGTCTCCACATCATGATTTAGGAGCTGATTGGTGGCCAAAAGAAAGCCTACTTCAACTGAGGCTTTTCCTCTCTGATTACTCTAACTTGTGGTACGATGACACAAAACCAGTTGGTACGGTGTGAGAGAGGCCCCTTGTCTCTTCTACCAAGTGAGAACTGATGACAGGTGCCATTTATGATCCCCAAAGGGGGTTCTCGTCAGACACTGGGTCTGTCAGTACCTTAACCTTGGGCTCTCCACCCTGCAGAAAGAAAACAAGCCATCTTGGTAACGATACTTTGTTATTGTCGCACATGGGAACTCAGGCATTTGTTCCTTCCTGGGGGCCTGGGTGTGGCAATGTCTTTCCTGGTGTTTGAGCTCAGAGGACGCAAGCTTAGGTGACAGACAGAGAAAAAATTGGTAATGAGACATTAGGGAAAAAAATAGGAAAAAAAATTCAGGAAACAAAATTTTAAAATGGATCAAAACCTTAATTTTGTGAGTTAGATGATTCAAATAATAAAATAATTTTATTCCTGGCCATAAAGCTATTCCTGCTTCTGAAATTTCCACATAGGATGTCTCAGGAAGGGAACATTCCAGGGAGACAGGCCTGTGAGCTGTACAGAAATGATAGCTATATATATATTTTTAGAAAGGGTTACCTTATTCGTCTTAAATACTTATTTGTTTATTTGTATGTATGTATCTATGCCTGTGTGAGTTATGTCAGCAGGTACCTGCGGGTGCCCACAGACACCAGAGGCCATTGAGTCCCCCAAAACTGGATGTAAAAGAAACTGTGAGCTACCTGATCTGGGTTCTGGGAACCAAGCAGGGTCCTCTGCCGGAGCTTAAGTGAATGCTCCTAACCACTGAGCCATCCCTCCACCACCTGCTACTTACATTCTTAAGGTAAGCTGTGGGCTGTATGCTAAACGTTGCTTCCATCTATGGGAAAACCAAGCTGCAGGTGGACCTCTAGGTGGTCGGCCTGAATCAAAGTGAGAGCCTGTGCAGATGCCATTAGAACCCTGATAGACAGGGGACGCATGCGTTGATTCTGTGAGTTCAGCAGTTACATTATAGGGAGCGCTAACAGGAAGTGACTATTTCATGTGGACGCAACAATCTTAAAATAAATAAATAAATAAATAAATAAATAAATAAATAAATAAATAAATGATACAGAATGGGTGTGAGAGGCATGCGGATTTAATTCCTGTCTCCGTTCCTTTCTAGTTCTGTAGTCTTGGGTGCATCCCTAAGTTTATGCTTTCCTGTTCCTTATCTGGGAGACATCTCTGACACAGGGCCAGTCTGAGAATCAAGGCAATATATGAGATGAAGATATTTGGTAATTGTGATACTCGACACAGCATTTCCTGTGTGCCTGAAGCTTTAGAATTAACACACATTGGCTGATTTAATCCTTATAAATAAATACATAAATAAATGGGTAAATACTATCATTATGCCCCTTTAGAGTAGAAATGGAGACACAGGAAATTGAAAGAACTCCCAGAAGCCTAAGATGTAGGAGGAGCAGGGAACCCAGTGGAAGCAGGCTGGAAGGATCGTAGGAGCCAGAGGAGTTGAGGACACGGGGAGAACATGGCCCCCAGAATCAACCAAGCAGGGCTCCTAGGGGCCCATAGAGACTCAAGTGGCAATCACAGGGCCTGCATGAGGCTTTGCTAGGTCCTCTGCATATGCGTTATGTTGTGCAGCTTGGTGTTTTCGCGGGACTCCTAACAGTGGGACTGGGAACAGCTCTGATTCTTTTGGCTACTCTTGGATCCTTTTCCCCCAACGGAGTTGCCTCATCCAACCCTGATATAAGGGTTTGCACCTAGTCTTACTGTAACTTATTACGTCGTGTTCAGTTGATATCCCTGAGAGGCCCACTCTTTTCTGAATTAAAAATGCAATTAAAAATAATTAAAAATGAATCTTTTTTTTTTTTTTTTAAAGAGAAGAATGGTTAAATGGGGGCAAGTGAGATGGCTCACAAGAGCTTGTCATGGAAGCCTGGAAGCCTGAGTTCATTCTCAGAATCCACATAAAGGTGGAAGAGACAGACCTATTAAAGTTGTCTTCTGACCTATACACATGCGCCATGGCATGCATGTTCACACGTACAGATATTGTGCACACACATGCTAATAATATTAGTAGTAATTATTATTACTTTATTAAAAGAATGATTAAAGGAAACTTGTTGCTTTGTTTACTAGCTTATGAAAAACAGAAACGATTAAAAAAAAAAGATGCCAGTGATAGCTAATCAGGTAAAGGCACCTGCTGCCAAACCTAACAGCCTGAGTTTGGTCCCCAGAACCCATGTGATGGAACAGAAAAACAGACTTTCACAAGTTGTCTCTGAACCACCACATGTACGTTGTGTGGCATGGCTCTCCACCACATGTACGCCAAAAAATAAAATAAAATAAACAGTACAAAACAATCATCCCAATGAAATACATCAGGAGTTACAAGAAGAGAGAGAAAGGGAAAGAAAGGCATTTGCGAAAGATAGAGAATATAGAAAAAAAAACCTATTATCTCAACACTTTGGAGGCTGAGGCAGGAGAATTGTAAGCCTGCATCCAGCTTGGGCTGCAGGGTAAGACTCTCTCTCTCTCTCTCTCTCTCTCTCTCTCTCTCTCTCTCTCTCTCTCTCACTCACACACACACACACACACACACACACACACACAAATAAAGCAGCTGCTTGTCAGTTCTGGATCTGGACTCGGGAAAGAACTAGAGCAGTGTTGTCTTGGCTTCTTTGAAAAGAAGAGATTCTGATAGTTTGTGTGTTTAAAGCAAGATCAAGAACTAGGATGCGAAAGTCCCTTTTCTTCTGTAGGCAAAATTGTCTTCTCCCACAGACTTCATTTTCTTGACAGTGTGTACACGTTTTTAGATTAGATGAGGCCTTTGCGCTTCACTCTCTCTCTTGCCGTTCTTATCTGTCCTAGCAATGCGTTCTTCTTACAGACCCACATAATTTCAAGTTCCTATTAGATTTAGTTTTTAATTATCTGATCACAGCAGGTCAGGCAAGACCTATTCACCCTAATGGGTGTATTTTCCTCTTTGGTCCTTTTTGTTCAATCTGTGTGTCAGCAAAGTTGTGCTAGTCCATGTGATCTACGGATGGCGAGGCTTCTGGGCCAGCCTTAACCTCCCAGGACGTTTCAGTTTTGTCTCCTATCTGGACTCTCCACATGTGATGCTCTTAACTATAAATCCGATTAAGTGCACAATGTTTCTGTGAATGCTTTCTGTTGACGAGGCCAGGAGGATGCTCTCAAGAGGTTTTCCCCCCACTGACATTCGGGAAGCTGAGACAGGTCAAGGACAGCCTACACCATGCAATGAGACTCTCGCTCTAACAACAGAGGGTACAGAATTTAGTGATTTATTGTAAGTCTGCCCAACTCGACAATGTATCCCCTCTCGATACATTGTCCACAGCTGCTGTCTTGTCCCCACCCAGGAATGCTGTCTCCAGTCCCAGATCTAGATGTGCAGTCCAGACATCCTAGCGCCTTCCTATCCACCAGGACATCTCAAGACAACTCCCTCTGCTCCCCTCCACAGCCCCGTGTCTAGGAAACTGCACTGTAGTCCACCGAGCTGTTCCAGTGAGAATCTTGAAGTTCATGGCCATTACTTGTACTTTGTATCCATTTACAGGCCATGAGCCAATTCCTACCGAGGTTACCTCCTTACACTTTGGTTAACCCCAAGATCACTTTTTATCTTAGTTCAGATCACTATAATATCTTCCTTCATTTCTGTAGTCATCTGCTGGGACTTCTCTTCCTTTCTCTGCTACCTCTACTAGGAGCTGAATCTGGCCATGCCCTTCTCTGGCCATTCACCTCCATTAGTTTTCTGCTGTCCACAAGACACTCAAGGGCTGTACAGATAGCTATGCCACAATACCAACAATGCTTGCTTTTCTCTTTGGCAGTTCACTGTCTGCCGAGGCCTTAACTTTTATTTGCTTGCTTCATTCAGCTTACACAGCAGAATTGTTATTTCCCTTCTACAGGTAAGGAAAGCTGCCACCACAATGAAGAATAGCAAAACTCAGCACATCAGAACTTTTGCTTGTTTGTTTGTTTGTTTTTTGGAGACAGGGTTTCTCTGTAGTTTTGAAGCCTGTCCTGGAACCAGTTCGTGTAGACCAGGCTGGCCTCGAACTCACATAGATCTGCCTGCCTCTGCCTCCTGAGTGTTGGTGTTAAAGACGTGCGCCACCACCTTCCGGCTGACTTTTAGGTTTTTTATATACTATATATTTCATTTTATTCTCATAATAAGTCTATAAAATACAGGTGATTATTATCTCCATTTTACAAATGAAGAAAATTCAAGCGCATTTGTCTGATGTGCTACAATAATTGAGGACAGAGTGGATTCAGACCAAGCTTCATTTCCATGTCTCCATATGTGCGACTCCTTCTGGGTGGACTCCAGGAAAATCCTACTTGGGCAGAGTTCTGCCTGTTGTTTGTGAAGGGTTTCTTTTCTTTTGTCCACCTTTGAGAAAGGGTCTCTGACCCTTAGCACAGTTTGGCCTCAAATTTGTGAACCTCTTGCCTCATCCTCCTGTGTTCTGATATGTAGGCAGGAAGAAAGAGAATGAAGAAAGGGCCTCTGTAGCTTCCAGGGAACCACCGGAAGTATGTCAAGATAACTGTGTCAGAGTTTAGCTTTTACGCATAGCATTCTCTAGTGCAAATGACAGAATCATCAATGGCCTTTGATGCAGATAACCAGTGCTCTGCATGTCTGGACAAGGTCTGGGTCTATTTGATGTAAGAACTGTACTGCCTTAGAAATAAAATTTTGTTTTACAACCAGCCTAAGCCCAAAGATGAGAAGAAAAATGACACCCAAGGACAAGATAAAGAAATGGGAGGAACAGTTGTCCCTTTAATGAACTATGTACTTCTGTATCCCCAAAGTCCCACCCCTTGGGGTAGTTGCTCAAGACATTCCCTGCTGGGCCTGTCTGCTTTCTTTCCTCTCAGAAGTCATAACCTTCAACCTCCTCCTTTTGTGGCTGTGAAGGTCAGCAGCTGCCTGTTCCACTGCTCAGGACACTGTCCCTCTGATCTGACAAACTGTCCTTAGCTCTTCACTGTGTTCACTAAAAAAATTTTTATCTATGTCTATGCAGATGGATAGGTCTCGGTGCAGTCGTGATGATGTGTCCCATCGTTCCCTTTACCTTCCCTCCCTGCATCTCCTGCGGAGTGGGATTACAATGGGGCATCCCTTCACCACCATACCAAACCTCAGACTTGGGGTTAGAAAACTCCACAGAGCTGATTTTCCTTTCCCACACAAAATGTGTTTGTCTTTTACCCTTGCTACATTGTGCTCACAAGATAGCAGCCTGCTGACCTAGTTTCCGAGAAGGGACTGGTTTTATTACACTTGCCATCCTACCTCTTTCTTAGAGCAGGATACCAGGGACCACAGACATGTTTCCATTATCTGTGCAGACTTCCCAGTTCTCATCTGTTAACAATGTTTGTGTCCACCTTTCTTATCTACAGATTCACATGGTATCTGTGGACCTAGAGCTCTTCCCAACATGAATCCACCATTCCTCACTCTGTAACAGAATCCTTGTGGGATCTTCTTCATGGGTAGCTGAATTTACAAATGTGTAAGGGAGAACAATTCAGGTTGATACAAAGAGGATTGGGCACACACATAGCATGAGGGGCATTTACTGTTTTCCCGTTCACTTACCTGGAAGTGCCCTTATTTCATCAGGGTAAAACCCAAAGTCTTTCCACGGCCTTTCCACACTATCAGAAACACTCTCCTCTGATACGGGAGTCCCCTCTGTGTGCTGTGATTACCATTAATGAATAAAGAAACTGCTTTGGACCTATAGCAAGGGAGGACTTAGGTAGGCAGGGAAAGCTAGGCTAAATGCTGGGTGAAAGAAGGACAGAGTCCGAGAGAAGCCGTGGAGTGGCCGCCAGAGTCAGATATTCTGAAACTTTGCCGGTAAGCCACTGTCACATGGTGATACACAGATTAATGGAGATGGGTTAAATTAATATGTAAGAGTTAGCCAATAAGAAGCTAGAGCTAATGGGCCAGGCAATGATTTAAATAATGCAGCTTCTGTGTGATTATTTCGGGGTTAAGCGGCCAGTAACCAATAAGCGGCCTGCTGCTACACTCTTCCTATCCCATCACTTTGTCATGTGTATGTATATCCACCATTCTCTCCCTCTTCCCTTCATCCAGCCAGACTAACACTCCTGCTTCTCTCAACCATCACTTGTTCAATTTCCTCTGCTTCCTTTCTTTACATTCTTTTCCAATGACGCCTGCCTTGATCCTACTTAAAGTCTGAAGCCCAGACGCTTCCTCATCCCACAGTCTCTCAATCTCCTCTGATTGCTACCTTATCACTTTCTGACATACATAGTTTACCTTTTAGTATACCTGCTATCTAGCTCTCCTTACTAGAATATGGGCTTCATAAAACAGAGATGACTATACCTCCTCCCTACGCTGGTCCCTGATGCATCCAAGCACATGTAGAGAATCTTTAGAATATAATAAAGACACACAACATAATTGCTAAGTGAACATGAAAGGTACTGTTCTTAGTCTCTGCCTTCTCTCACCACAGAGCTAGAAATCACTCCTAATGAGTCATTAAACAGGCCAGGTCTGAGGACAGCGTGACTCAGTTCAGAACCTCTCCCGAGCTTCTCATACTCTGTTCTGGAATATTCCCGAGATTGTACTTCTAGAGTAAGCTTATCCATGTCCCAATGCTAGTAATGACTGCATCACACTATGCTCTGATTTCCCTCGGGGGGGGGGGGGCATTTTCTATGTTCATCTTGAGGGCTTTTGAGTTATTCTGTGTTTGTTTTTCTCTTCTTGGGCTTCTCCAGTGGCGCACATTTGAACGTCTTTTGTTTTCACGACGAAGGGAAAGCTGGGTAAGCCGGCTTATACAAGCAGTGGAGCTTGTGACAGGACAAAGGCGACCACTCATAAAGTCAAAGGAGGGTGACAAAGTAGAGGAAAATAGTTGCTAGTGCTAAGGACACAAAGAACTAATTGTTAGTGACCTAGGACCAAAGGCCAACAAACAACAAAAACACAAACAAAAGAAAGACTCAGAACCATAGGTAGATGTTCAGTTTCACAACCTGAACAATAAAATCAGTACCTGAATAATAAACTGTCAGGGAACCCCACTTTCCTCTCCTCGTAATCAAACAGTTTGAAGGTACAGGGAAACTGACTTGCTAAGACCAAGTTCTCAGCAAAAGGAAACTGGTTTGCCCCACAGGGACAAAAAAGCAGGAAATAAGAGATAAAGACAGGAGACAGAGGTCGAGGGAGAAGGGGAAGGGAACAAAGAACAGGAGAAGAGATGTGCATCCAGAAGAGGGACAGAGGACCACCTCTGGATAGAGAAGAGACAGATGTGACCCACGGGCAAATGGCGGTTTATAAAGGTAAAAGGGGAATCCTGTCAGAATGAGGTGTTTAATTTTAATTGAGCATTTTAATTAGGTCACCAAAGGGGGCCTCAGATTGCCTAACTTCATCTGTAGCTGGACCTTGGTAATCAGCCTCAGGAGGAGGTTGTGGCCAAGTAAGGGAATAGAGCTTGGGGAGAGGGTAGTTTTAGGAATGTAATCTAATGGTTTTTAGTAAGGAAGTGGGAATAGAAGGGCAAGGCTTGCCAGAGCCATGTCTGGCATGCTCCAGCCCATTAGAGTCCCTTCACTTCCGGTGGGACTGTAGATTGTGTGACCTCTCTGAAGGCAGTTATAAGCATTCGTAAAAGGCGCAAGTTCTCTATGATGATGATTTTATCTGTTATATTTTCTTTGATAAACTCTAAGAAATATTTATATCATGCGTATGTATCTTATTGACAGGAATACGCCCGGTCGTGGCATAGAATAGTTGCTAGTAGCAGCAGTTTATGTCATTTGTTTTGTTTTGTTTTGTTTTAAAATCCTTTTTCCTTTGCTCTTTGGGGCGTGCACCACCCGCTCTCAAATAATCACTCAGAGACTTGTTCTTTCTTATGAATGTCTGACCTTAGTTTGACTTGTTCCTAGCCAGTTTTTTTTTTAACTTAAATTATCCCATCTACCTTTGTCTCCGAGCTTTTACCCTTCTCTATTCCATATACCTTTCTTTTCTTCTTACTCCATTGCTGGCTGGATGGCCGACCCCTGGCATCCTCCTATTCTTCTTGTCTTGTTTTTCTCTTTTCTCCTTTTATTTATTCTCTCTGCCTGTCAGCCCCACGTATCCTCCCCTGCTCAGCTATTGACTTATTTGGCTCTTTATTTGAAAACGACAGGCAAAGTAACAGCCTCACAGAGTTAAACAAATCCAACATAAAAGAATGCAACACATTTTTACATCGTTAAACAAATGTTCCACAGCATAAACAAATGTAACACATCTTTGACTAATATTCCATTACAAATCTACGACTGTCTTCAAGTCCCACATCCGTGCTAGACTTACTGTGAGGGTCTGAGAACATCTGTCTAATCATTTGTGTTCTGTGTAGTTTTCCTTTCTCCCCTTATTCATTCAAGAACTGATGTGAGCTTGACCCAGGTTTTCTAAAGTTAGAGTTAACTTATGCTTATGTAAGTTATAACTTAGAATTATATAATACAAAATAAAATTCTCTTTTATACTACTTATCCTCTGAATTGTGCTTCATTTAAGTTTTTAAAATGTGTTTTCGCTTCCTAAACACACATATGTTGTAAAAAATATTTCCAGAGACTGGTGAAAGGTTGAAAAGTCAGCAAAAATTTAAAAGTGATCATGGACAAGTTATTCATTAAATGGGGTCAAATTTTATTTCTGAGAATAAAAATTTGAAGAATGAAACTGAACAATGAGATTAGTAATCTGTAGCAATAACATGATCAATGAGAATTTTTTTGATTTTTTTTAAAGTGTATGTGTGTGTGTGTGTGTGCCTTTCATGGGTGTGCAGGTATATGTTTGAGTGCTGGTGAATGGTGACCAGAGGATGAGCTCAGATGTCATCCTTAGAAATACTGAAGTGGGTGCACTTCCTTTAGACAAGGTCTCTCATTGGCCTGGAGGTCCTCACTTAGGCTATCCAGACCGGCCAGCAAGACCCAGGGATTCTTCTGTCGCACATGCTACCACGACGGGCATTTCCATGTGGGTTCTGGAGATGGAAGGTCCTGATGCTGTCAGTCATGCACTATTCTGAATGAATTCTCTCCCTATTCTAGAGTAATTCCCTAAACCCGACCTGACTTGACCTGGCTGTAAGAGAGAAACAAGACTCGCACAGATAGGAAGTGCTTGCTGCACCAGTATGAGGACTCAATTCCAGATCCCCAAAACTCCTGGAAAAGCCAGGTGCAGAGGCACACATCTGTAACTGCCAGTGCTCGGTGGGGACAGGGGTCGGGGTGGTATCCCTGAAACTTTCTGGCCAGCAGGTCCAGCCAGTTATTGAGCTCCAGGTTCAGTGAGAGACTCTGACTCAAAAAAAAAAAGATGAAGAATAACTGGAGAGTACACGAATGTCAACTTCTGGTCTACACACACACACACCTGCACATGTGCACAAACACACCTGCGCACACACACATGAACATGTTTACCCATACACACAATTAAAAAAAAAACTTTTATATGCCAGTTGGTGATGGCGCACGCCTTTAAACCCAGCACTTGGGAGGCAGAGGCAGAAGAATCTCTGTGAGTTTGAGACCAGTCAGCCAGGTCTCCAGAACAGGACAGCCAGGACTACACAGAGAAACCCGATTTCAAAAAAACAGCAACAACAAGATATATGTCTTTATAGATATATGCTTGAAATCAAACAACTCTAAACCACTGATACTAACACATCTTATGTTGTAAGTGCCTGCACTTACTGGGCTAAGGTAAAGTGATATGGCCTCAAGAAATTAAATGAGGTCATTTGGAGGGTCCACTGTTGGTGAAGACTGTTTGTTCCCAGCAGCCCACCCCAGAAATGATCACATAGAAACTATTAATTAAAACACTACTTGGCCAATCCCTTAGTCATACTTTTAGCTGGCTCTTATAACTTAAATTAACCGGTTTTTATTATTTTATATTTTACCACAAGGCTCGTGGTTTACTGGTAAGGTTCCGGGGCATGTCGTCTCCTCTGGCAGCTACATGGTATCTCTCTTACTGTGCATATTCTCTCTATTCTGTTAAGCCATTGGCTGAAAGCAGCTTCTTTATTAACCAATGGCAATAAAACATATTCACAGCATACAGAGGGGAATCCCACATCAGTCCATAACAAAACTTTAGCTGTGGCAATTATATTGAGAGCAGTAAGAATTTTTTTACTTTATCAGAACCCCTGCTGTGGGTGGGAATACACTGTATCCGAGGCTGAACTCTCTGTGCGAAAGGAAATACAACCCAGGGGAAAGGACAGGCAGATGCTGTTCTCTGCTATGGCCACTGATGAGAGAAGGGAGAAGGAAATGGAGGTGTTGTCCTCGTTCTTATAGTTAATGGGGCCTGAGAGAAAGGCTAATGTTAGATCTGCACTAAAGAACCCTTCTTTGGGGGGGGGGGGGAGAATAAAAACTTGGAACCCCGGGGAAGAGTTGATCAGTGAGGGAGGAGAGAGAAAGGAAGAAGTGTTTCTTAGAAGGTAACAGCCAGGGAGAGCTGGGGCTGTAGCCCAGTGGCAGCTCACCTGCCTAGCATGTGCAGGGCCCTAAATTCAATCCCGGGACTGCTCCACCCTGTAGGTGATCATTTAAACTGGGCATGGTGGCATATACCTGTAGCCCCAGCACTTGGCTGGTAGAGGAAAGAGGGTCACGGTCACTCGGCTTCATGATGAGTTTGAGGCCAGCCTTAGCTATATGGGATCCTGTTTTTGTTTTTAAAGATATCCACCAGATCCAACCTTTATTATGGAGAAAGGGGGAAAAGGTCTATGAATCAGCACTCAGATGATCTTGCGGGGCAGGAAACTATGACGACCAGGGAATGTTCTGCCTTGAATGGCTTGGATTGTAAGAGATTTCTGGCTTGTGAGGCTGTGGGTCTTGGGGACAGATGAGGTGTTTGGAGGGCCACGGAGGTGGGAAACTGCATAACGTAGCCACTCGCCCCTCCTTGAGACAAAGGCTGAGTAACCTTAGGCAAGAGGAGGGTAATCAGTTCTGGCTGAGGTTCCTGTGAATAGCAGGGACTGGAACACAGTCAAGGAGAGACAGGCGTGAAAGAAACGGCCCAAGAGAAGCAGTACTTGATGTACAGTCCAAGGTCCAAATAGGCCTGGGGTCAGGAGATTTAAGACAGAAGTGAATTCAGCAGGAACCTCAACGCTGGCACGCGGCTTTAGCGACTTGGCTCAGACACAGTGTAAGAAGGAGAGGCTCTGGCAGATCTGTGTGATTTAGACAGGCGTGTAAATGGGCTTATCACGTGCTGAAGCTTGCAGCAGCACTTGAGAAGAGAGGAAAGCCGACCACGGCTACGGGCGTTGTTCAAGGTCACGCAAAAGCAAACCTAGCGAGATTTGTCTTGAGCTGGAATTCCTAAGGTGGGGAGGGAATGTGTGTGGGGTGATAGAAAGGCGGATCCTGGACTAGGGGGGCCACTGGAAGGCTTCACATCCTGAGCAACAGTTCCTCAGGGTGGTGGAAGTCAGAGCAGTCCAGGTACAAAATACTGAGCTTGTCCCAGAGGGGGCCGATCACCAGAATGTGCTGTGTGCGTTTCTCCTCTACAACAAATCACACCAGGGGGGCGTTAGCGGCTACACTGTTTATTCAGGCTGAGGCCCTTTCCGCAGCCAAGTTTAGTCAATGGCGAATCAGCCTACCGGGCACTGCCTGGAGTCTGTCCGACTGGAAGAGCCTGTGTCAGCAGTGGGCATGCGTGAGGGCACTCCCTGTTCCCAGTGGTCATGGACCGGAATGAGGAGCATGCGCTGTTCCTCCCTAGTCTGTCAGGGGGTGGGGACACGCACGCACAAGAGACTCATGGCTGTACCCCAGGATGAGAAGGCCATGTTCATGGATAATGACTGGATTACTGAGAGCTAAATCGGGCCCACCCGTGTAGCTGTGCCCAATATTTCTCTCTCGACAGAACAACAGGTCTGAGGGATGAGATGTTTTCGTGGTATCTTTCCATGGGATAACGTGTTTGTTTTCTTTTTCTTTAATTAAAAATTTGAGATATTATAGGAAGTAATGGGTTTCATTAAGCTGTTTCATAAATATATCACTTTATTTGTTATTATTCACCCCCATCCTCTATTATATCCTCAGGTCCCCTTAGCCCCTCTTGCTGGCTCCCTTCCTCTCCTGAAATAGTTATTTTTTATGTTTTTCTGTCATACAAATTCCATTACCCCCTCTTTTACCTCCTTCTTTAGGAGTTCCTCCTCCTCGCTCACAGTAGCTTATTTTCAACACACACACGCACACACACACACACATATCCTCCACACGCACATGCGCGCGTGCACACACATATCACACACACACACACACTTCACACACACACTTTAGTTACTGCATATGAGAGGAAATAGTTTGGCTTATTTCACGTAACATAATGCTCTGCACCCATCTGTTCCCCCGATGTCATGATTTTACTTCTCTTTGGGACCGGAGGAAGTTCCTGTATACATTTATGTACTTCATTTCTTTATCCATCCATCAACCAACAGACACCAAGGCCAGTTCTGTTCCTCAGCTATTGTGGATAAGGGGCTCATAGCGTGTAGCTGAGCCATATGGCAGCTCTAGTCTTAGTTTGCTGGATATGGTAGCTCTAGTCTTAATTTGCTGGAGAGCCTCCACGCTGTTTCCGAAGCGACTCCCCTGGCACGTGGATAAGTGTCCCGTCTCCTCACATCCTGGCCAGCATTCGTGCTCGTTTGTTTTCTTCACCATAGCCATTCTGACTGGGCTGGAATTACTTTTAATTTGCATTTCCCCGCTGTCTAAGACTGTTGAAGACTTCTGAAGTACGAATTTGCTGTTTGTATTTTCCTCTTTTGAGAATCATCACTAAGTTTGTTATTCTATTTATTTATTTCAGGGTTGTTTTGTTTTTGTTTTTGTGCCACTTACATTTTGCAGTTCTTTACGTACCCTGGGTATCAGCCTCTAGTTTGCTGTGTAATTGGTGGAGATTTTTCCAAGCTGTAGGCTGCTTTTTCATTCTAGTACAGCAGTTCTCAACCTGTGGCTTGTGACCCATTTGGGGGTCACATACCAGACAACTTGTATTTTAGAGAGTCACATTATAATACATAACAGTAGCAAAATTACAGTTATGAAGGAGCAACGAAATAATTTTATGGTTCCGGGTCACCACAGCATGAAAAATTATATGAGGGTCGCAGCATTCGGAAGTTTGAGAACCACTGTTCTATAGATTTAGTTCATTTGATCTATGGTACACTCTGAAGTGTTTCCATTGACTTTTAAAATTTTTGTTTTGTTTGGATGACCTATGCAGAAGTGAGAGTGGGTTATTGAAACCATTCACTTGGGAGGATTGCCATGAATCTGAGGCCAGCCTGGTTTACAAAGTGAGGTCCAGTTAGGGCTTTAGAATGCAACTCTGCCAAAAATGAAAGAACAAATGTATAAATAGCAAATGAACGAGACAAGGGAAACTAACGAGGAAGCAAGGTTAAATAAATGAAAGGTAAGGGGGTGGAGAAGAGTCATGGAGGGGAAGGAAAAAGAGCAGGAAGTGCTGAAAAAAATAAAAAGAACAACACAAAAAATTCCTAACAATGAGAATGTTTGAAAGCAAAATTAGAGAAATATAAGAAGAATAAAATATAAAAATATAAGTTTAAGATATAATAAGAGAAATTTAACAACTGATAAGCATTTGGTGTGTGGGGGTGGAAACACAGAAATGGGGTAGTAAGGGAAAGATTGCCCACTAATAGAAAATACTGCTGGAAGCAATTTTAATATATGAAGAATAATTTTTAAAATTCTGTGGACTAGAGAGATGGCTCATTAGAGGTTGAGAGAACTGGGCGCTGCTCTTGCAGAGAACAGTTTTGATTCCTAGCACCCGCATGGCAGCTCACAGCTGCACCCGCTTGGCAGCTCACATCTGCACCCGCATGGCAGCTCACATCTGCACCCGCATGGCAGCTCACAGCTGCACCCGCATGGCAGCTCACAACTGGCTGTGACTCCAGTTTCAGGGAATCCAATGCCCTCTTCTGTCCCCCACAGACATCAGGCAGGCAAAACATTAATATAAGTAAAATAAAATAAATAGATCTTGGAAACTAAAAACATATAAAGAATGGTCTGGAGAGATGGCTCAGCGAACCACTTGCTGCTCTTGCAGAAGACCTGATTCCAATTCCAGAGTATCTGACACCCTTTTCTGACCTTCACAGGCACCAGAAAGACCAGGTGATGCATATACTTACATGCAGGAAACTATTCATATACATAAATAAGCAAAAAAATTAAACATGTTCAAGTAAAAATACTGCTAAACTGTATGGGGTTTTGCTTGTTTTTTAAACTGAAATGTCAGAGCAACTTTTTTTTTTTTTGGTTGCTCAGAAATTGAAGACTGGGCATGGGCAGGTGGGGACTCTCAGCTGAACTTGGGGGTCTCTTATTTTCCTGTGGTTTATGCTGTTGCTGTGACTACATTGGGCAAGTGTCCAGTATCTGCCTAAGCTGTCTTCACTGAAAAGCTTCTCTTCTTTTTCTACCAGGGGCCTCTGCTGGCCTCACCTCGCCTTGCAGCCTGTTGACTGTGGCAGACACTCCCACCCTCTCAAGTCTCTCCAGACTGTACCTGTCAGTGTGGAGCAAATTGTATTGGGACTGTGGTAAGCAACTGAGCCCCGAGGCAGCACAGGCCTTCTCCTCATATTTTAAAGTCCCCCTAAATATTAATTGCCCTACTAGAAAGATACACTTCATAGACCTTGGGCTCTACAGCAGTATAGCAATAGGTAGCCCTAGAGGTTGATCCATCCCGCTGACCTCAGCCTAGGGGCTATTAAACTCTAATGTTACTCTAAATGGATAAGATCTGCTCCTAGCCACAGATGGCAGGGTTTTGCATCCCATTGTCAGAGTTGAGCCTTCTAGACTCTACGCTTTTCTGCCTGTCAGGATCCGGCCTTCCTGCTCTCCACAGTTGCCTCCCAGGTCCGTCTCTCAGCCCAGGGCTGCGCTGTGCTGAGTTCTGAGCCCACAGACTATCTCAATTCTAAATAAGATCCTTCAAAGGATGGCATCTGGCCACTGCCTGGCAAAACATACAGTGACAAAATGGGTGGGAATTCCATCTACCTGTCCGCAAGAAGAATCCCGTCTCACCAAAACCTGCTGCTAGATTTAAGACTCACTGATGTGGAATATTTGTTTACACTGGGAAGATGTGTCTTTGTCAGGGCACCTTCTTATTGGTTTAGGAAAGAGCTGAATGACCAATAGCTAGACAGGAAGGCGGTAGGCAGGACTTCTGGGGACAGAGATGACTCTGGGAAGAAGAAAGGTGGAGGCACTAGGAGACACAGAACAGGCAGGATGTGCAGGAAAGGTAACCACGAGCAGTATGGCAGAATGTGGCTTAATTTAATATACATGGGCTAACTGAAGTTATAAGAGCTAGTGAGAAATAAGCCTAAGCTATAGGCTGAGCTTTCGTAATGAATAAGTCTCTGTGTCATTATTTGGGAGCTGGAGGGACAGAGAAAGACTCATTACA
The DNA here is from genome assembly GCF_014885135.2 of Alexandromys fortis. Classification (NCBI taxonomy): domain Eukaryota; kingdom Metazoa; phylum Chordata; class Mammalia; order Rodentia; family Cricetidae; genus Alexandromys; species Alexandromys fortis. The sequence continues at coordinate 23,971,477 of NW_026067944.1, read as the reverse complement.
TCTTATGCCAGGTCCTGAGGCCTGTCTCTTGTCACCAGAACTAGCTGGATTACCTTTCGGATGACACTTCTTCTGGGAAGCTGTGCTGGCTGGTTTTATGTCAACTTGACATAAGGTAGAGTCATCAGAGAAAGGAGCCCCAGTTGAGGAAATGCCTCCTTAAGACTGGGCTGTAGGCAAGCCTATAAGGGGCATTTTTAAATTAGTGATTGATGGGGTAGGGGCCAGCTCATTGTGGGTGGTGTTATCCCTGGGTTGGTGGTGTTGGGTTCTATAAGAAATTAGGCTGAGCAAGACACGAGGAAGCCAGTAAGTAGCACCCTGCCATGGCCTCTGCATCAGCTCCTGCCTCCGGGTTCCTGCCCTCACTTTTGAACTTTTATATGAAAATAGAGTCAAACAAACCCTTTCCTTCCCAAGTTGCTTTCGGTCATGGTGTTCCATCATAGCAGGAGTAACCCTGATTAGGGCAGAAGCCAAACGGCTGGAGCTGTGCTCAGCTTGTATCCTCTCAAGCTTTGTCCATTTCTCAAGCTTTTGCTCTCTCCTTGAAGCAGATTCCAATCTTATGCTAACTCTTCTTAACTGAGTTAGACAGAACTACCTTACTTTAGCTGCTGAATCCCAAAGCCAACTGGCGCTTGCTTGAAATGGACAGTGGTGGATTCTCTCTAATCCTTGTAAAAATGTTTCATTATAGAATTGCTGTCTTTAAGCATCTTACAGATATGCTGTTGGGGAGATGCGTTACACATAATACTTCGTAGTTACAGGTTAGCATGCTGCACTACTATCTTCCGGGCAAGATGTGCCCACTGGTGCAACCAACTATCTTATGGTTGGATTTAAAGCCCATGCCACAGGCAGAGACTCACCTTTGGTACTGTAAGCCGGAGTTGGGGGAAGCTAGTGCCATTGTGTTCGGCAGCTGTGATGGGCCTGTTAAACTGCCCTTCTAGACTTTTCTTCACAGCCACAGTTTTTTGTTGCTCTCAGCCTAGGTAAGTTATGGGCAGGAGTTATTGTGGAAACTGCCAAACTGATGAGAATAAATTATCCTTGCCATGTATGGTGGCCCAACATTGAACATTAAATAGAAGGAAATAATCATTTATTAGTATCACCCCCACCAAGGCTCACCTACTTTTATGTGGATAAAAGGTAAATGCTCTCATAATTTCATTTGGCCTTCATTGAAGATAAGAAAACCAACAAATCTGTGATTTTAGTTTTATTTAATAATAGTAACAAAAATCAGAAATTACAAAAAAAAGTTAAATGAACTATGGAAGCACACTAAATACAAACGCATTTTCATAACCACACGGGCACCAGAAAGCTGTTGAAACTGTTTCCTGAAGCTTAACATTTAGATCATGGGTATAACGAAGGGATTCAGACTGTTCACATGGACTTGGCTATAGATGGAGGAGCCTGCTTTCCCAAGACTGACAGTAGCATCCATGGTCCTGGCATTTGTATATGGGAAGGCCTCCCTGGATTCTGAATCTTTAAGAGACCCTGCTGTTTATTAAAGACACACACACAAAGCCCAAGGAGCTTGCAGCCGTGGCCTACAGGCTTCTGGAGGACTCTAAGAACCAAACTGGATGCAATTCTGCTTGTTGATCCCATGCCAAGCTCTACCTAAGGCTCCCCAAACTAGGCTACTTAGCAGCTTTTCATCAATGGTTTAGGCACCACATAATCTATGGTGCTGCGGACAACAGCCGCCTTATTTATACAGAAGTAGCGGACTCGAGAGGAACGTGGGCTTGCCCTTGGGTATTCAGTGTTCGGGGTGGGACAGTCAAGGTTGAAAAGCACTGTGCTAAAGATGACTGGTGACCAGGTCCTATAGCTGCTTGCCTTCAGCAAGCTGATAATCCTGCCCTCCCCCAGCACGTCCAAGAACTGGCAAAACTTTTGGTTAAGGCATGCTGCTGCTGCTGTGAGTACTCCAAGGCACTTGGAGAGGGAGTTGAAATCTGGACTGCACCAGGAGTTCACAGAGTTTTTAGATGGTGTGGTACTTAAAAGCTCAGAACACCCGGCAACAAAGAGTCGTCTCCTTTAGAAAGAGAGCAGGGAAACTATCCAGGAGGAATTCCACTTCCGTCCCGACTTTCCGCAGTTGCCTGTGCAGGAAAACCTCAATACTTTATCTGCAGGGTCTATAGTGAGTTTTGCAAATGAGATAAGGGTCTCATTTGGGGGGGGGGATGTTAAGTGCACATGAAACATGGTAATAGGGGAGTTAAAGAATCAGAGGTCCAAAGAAAGAATGGACTTGCAATAACCGAGTTGTGTGTTGCTCCCCACCTCTCCCTGTGCCAAGATCTAGTCCTCATTTTCAACTGTTTTCAAATCTTAAAACTTCTGCCTTCATCTGTCTCTGACTCCAACCAGAGACCGCACTCACGCGCACCATGTGGAGAAGGGTGGGGTTTTCCTTCACCCTCTCTTCCTGGGCAGACTGACCCATGAAGTCCTCACCCCAGCTATCTGAAAGGGTCTCATCAACTGTCTATGAAGATGCTTCGTCCTACTGCTTCTGTCTGAGGCATCGATCTCATGCTTTTTGGCACGTAGCTTAGACCTTCTGGAAGCCAAGGGTGGGGTGGTGCAGCTCTGCGGTGCATCTAGTCTAGTGTTTGGCAGGGGAAGGGGCCATTTATGCTACAGAGTTCCCTGTACCAAGAAAAGCTCCCCACCCCTTTCACCTTTGAAACAGTAGGACTACTGAAAAAAATAATTACGAAAGCTTAATATCTAGTCAAGAAAAAGATACTAAAAAAATGACAATAATAATATAATGATAATAATTGAGGAATGAAGTCAGCTTGCAAAAAAAAAGTCTTTTACAGAGAAATAGCACCTTTGGTAAAAAAAAAATTGTATTTTAAAATTTTGGTTAGGTCTTCATGGCGCTTGAAGTACACTAAGTATCTGCATCATTTAAACACAACCTCCTGGAAACTCCATCCCAATCTGAGGGGCACAGGTAACTAAGTGGGGTGGCTGTGTATTCAGGTGATTGTTGGGACCAAGAGGGGCAGCAGACATGCTGCATGCAACAGTGGTGACAGGGTCGGGGCAGCAGGGCTCCTCCCTTCCTCCAGCAGAGCCAGCTCAGTCCTCCCCACAACATCACATGCTTCCCCTGTGGCCTCCGCTCAGCTGCTGTGACCCGCGCCTGCTCCTCTGCCAGCCCGATGCAGCTGCCTTACTCGCCTCTGGCCCCACAGCCCCCTTTATTTCTCTTCAAGCACTCCTAGAAATGAAGGTCGTGGCCTTCCCTCGCTAGCCAGCACCCCCATTTCCTTCACTGCAAAAACAAACGAAATAATATTCATTGCCAGACAAGCAAATACTGGTGGTTTGGTGATCTCAGCAGACGCTCGTGTGCACCGGACTCAGCGCTGAAGAGGAGGCACTGGGCTCCAGACACGGCGCTGTGTGCTTCTTGTTAGATTTCTTTGGTGTTTACCTTCTTGGTCTTCTCAGCTGTTTCCTTTGAGATGGAGGAAGAAATAATCATTATGCAAATATTAAAAATTGATGGCATTTATCCTGGGCCCCAGACTTTCCGTAGCATCAATAGTCACATGATTATGCGACTTTAGTTGCTTACTTGTACGGCTCCTCTTTGTGTGATAAACAACACATAGCTATGTCCAATTTGTGCATGGTCAAACAGTTTACTGACTTTAAGAGCTGAACCTATAAGAACATCTTATAAAATAAGCAAATCAGATATTATTGTCCCAGATTTAAGGATACTAAAAGGGATACCACGTCCCACAAAAATGACAAAAATCAATAGGCCCAGAGGCAGACTATCTGGGCTTGAATTTGGCTTGTCCAACTTTCCTAGTGTCCTTGGGAGTATTTTGAAATCTACACCTTAATGTCTTCAACTGTAACACAAGGGCAATACTGTCCCAGCTTTTACAACAGTGTCTGACACATTCCTTCAAAGAAGATGTGCAGACAGCCAATAAGGACACAACATTAAGCATTAGAGGAATGCAAATAAAAACACAACGAGATGCCACTACGCATCCAGTAGGTCAGACGAAATAACGAATACTAGTGACAAATGTTGGCAAGAATGTGAAGAAAATGGCGACCTGTTGGGGAGGACATACAATGAATGGTGTTTGCAAAGCAGTTTGGCAACCCCTTAGGGTTATTTTATGACCCGGATTCTAATCCTAAATATATAGGGAGTGAAACCATGTCCACAGGAACTTATACAGTCAAGCTCACAGCAGCATCATTCATCAGAGCCAGAGGCCACCTAAAGATTCGTCAGCTACTAGATACATACACAAGACACCATGCATGTGGAACGGCACTCACGGAGGAGGAACGAAGTAGATCCATGCTGCAAGCACCATGCTAAGTACAAGAAATCAGGAGGAAAAGAGCGTGCTACATGACCTGCCCAGACCAGGCCCATCTACAGCATCAGAAACCAGGTTAGCAATTGCCAGGGACAGGGGGAAAGGAAGAAAAGAGGAGTTGCTTCTAGTGGGCATGGGAGGTTTAAAGACCCCGGAAATAGATGGTGGGGAATGGCTGACAATCTTAGGGACACACTGACAGTCACTCCCTGGCATAACTGCATATTTTAAAGGGGTAAATTATACGACATGGGAATTCGATTTCAGTTTCAGAAGTGCCCTAGGAAACTGCTGACAACAGTGGCTAGCGCCCAGCAGTCCCGGCTGGTACTCCATGTCCAGCTGCCTTCTTGCGGCCTGCACCTGCATCTCTGCCTCGGGGCTTCTCTGCCTGTCTACCCACACAAGCTGGAGGATGGACATGCTAAACATTGTTTCCTGGTAGCAGCTCTCAGATGACGGCTGGTGGGAGGTTTGGAGAGATACTCCAGCCCCTCTCACCTACAGCAACTCCTTCAGGGTACAGTCTATACCACAGTTTGGTAGTACAGGTGAGGTAGCATCCTTTGGGATCTACTGTAGTAAACAAAGTGTGTTTCTCTCATTTCCCGGGGCTCTCTTAAGGAGTGGCATTAAGAGCCCGAAAGAAACAGCAGCTTTTGAACCGGCAACATGGCTGCTCACCTGGTGCTTCTGGATTTCCTGGACATATCTGGTCTTCTGCTCCTCTGTCTGGGTCTGGGTCCCCTTCTGATTCTTTCCTGTATGGAAATCAAAGTTCAGAGCCGTGGGGGCTGGGGTAAGCCAGGGAGGACTCTACCTACCAGACTCTCGGAGGAGAGCTGAACCGCGCCCACCTCGCTCTGAGCAGCAAGGCATCCAGTGTCACACAAATAAGCCACCTCTCCTAATTCTGTGGCTTCCGTTCCTGCTATTCGCTTTACTCACACCCACAAGACAGGCTGGTCCTATAGAAAAGCAATGGCGACAACTCGGGCCCTGACTCAGGAAACACCCCTGGGGCAGTGATTCTCAACTGTTCCCACACCCTCACAATGTCCCAGAGAACATGTGCAAATGCAATTTCTGACCCATGATGTAGGTCATCGGCAGAGGGTTTGTTTGCCTAGCATGCAAATCGCGCCCCCACCCCCAGAACTTTTCAACCCCTCAGAACTGGAAAACAAACAAATACATTTAAATTGTCCGGCTTTCAACTGTAGACATTTTGATGGAATTGATTGGGGTGGGAGGTAACTGGACCCCAAAGTTTTTTGCTTTTTGGAAGGTTCTGTACACTCAGGGTTGATAACTATGACACGGAACAAACATTTCTTAAGTACAAAGAAAAAAAATAGTAACAAAACAAAAAACCAAAACATTCCAACCAAAAAAAAAAAAAAACCCAAAATGAAACAATAAAACTCACAAACAACCAAGCAAAAAGCCAAAAACCTGACCCAGGTCCCTAAGATATTTGTTTTGTAGATTACGATCTAGAAGGTCCGGGAGAGTGCCCAGAAATCCATTTGCTGAGCACAACATTTACCGTTCGGAAACAACAGACACTGGCATCTGTCTGTCCCCCACAGCCAGTTCTCGTGGCCCTGGCCCTTTCCTGGTGTTATCTCAATGCCCCTGCTTGTTTGTGCCCTTGAGATCTGTGATCTAAGATGATATTGCTCATTTTCAGATATGGGCCTGAAAGTGCCTCTTCAATTTCCTCTTACGTCACAGCCTGTACACCAAGACGTGTTGAGGTCCCATAGACCAAACTCTTGGCAAAGGAGTTCGTGTTGTCCACAGCGTGGCCATGGAAACTGACAAAGGCTCATGGGAGTGGTATGCTGTCTGATGTATGGTGATTGGCTTATTACCAAGATGTTTGTGTTTAGGGTTCCCTAAGTCAGTGAACTTACTCCTCCTGCATCTTAGAAATGGAAAAAAGAATTCTTTCCAAAGAGAGAACAAGAGCAGTTAAGATATATGGAAGGGAGCTTGGGAAGACAAACTGGGGGTATTTCCTGGTTGAGGCAGGCTGGGTCCCTGTTTAAAGATGTCCACTGATGGTTTCCGTAGCTACTGTGTGTGTGTCTGGCTATATCAAGAAATTCTTGACTCTAAACAGTCTCTTCTGCTTTCTCATCTGTTCCTATGGTTAGGCTGGAATCTGTTCTCTCACACTGAAGCAGACTTGGACCTAGGAAGGTTACTGAATCTACAGATAACACTGGCTTCCACCTAAACCCGTCTGGGCTCCCTGGCTAGAGTGTTTCGTGGGTCTTTGGTTGCTGTCTCTCAGTGTCTTTCACACTCAATCCCTCTGTGCATAATTTTAAGTACCAACTTTTTCTTGCCTCAGTTAACTTCGTAAACTATAACCTCAGGGTCATTCGTGCAGGTGTAACTTTTAAGTCTGGTTTTAACTGACATTTCTTTTCACACTCAGTGTGGCTGAGTTCTGGACCCAGCTTTAATATCCTTCTCTGATTCTCTTTCATCTGGCTCTTTGCTTCGGTCTGACTTTGATGTAAGTTTCCTCTTGATCGTTGGCATCCCTGCAGCTTAGGTCTCTGAAGGGACACGGGTGGTTCCAACATACCCTTTGACTTCTGTTCTGCCTCCCAAACTCTGACACCTATATGTCCCCAACCCATTTTGCCCCTGTCTCCATGATTTTAATTTTTCATTTTTTAAATTTATTTATTTTTTACATTTTTCATTCACTTTTTTTCCTGCATGGTATGGCAAATTAAGTCATTTTGACTTCTGACCACCTGACTGTTTTATATACAGTGTCCGAAGGATTAAGTTGGTTAATTTGCAAAGGCTGTGGTGGGATAGATAGTGCTGGCATACATTTTTCTTTCATGATGATTATTTCAGTCTCATATCGACATTTATTGGTCACCATTCTCTCTCATTTGATGCCCTTGGAACAGTGCTCCACCAACAGTGCTCCTCAGCGGGGCTGTGGGGCTACCTCTTACGTCCAGCCCCTTCTCCCCATCATACCCATGTCACCTTCTCTCACCCAGGTCACATCTCCGGTCCCCCCTTTTGCCCTAAGTATGGCTCACCGTCACAGGTCATTGCGGTGCAGACCCAGTGTCCACAGGAGCAGACACAGCGGTTACAGTCTACCTCGGTCTCGGCTCCGTCTGCGTAGGTTTCATCCTCAAGGGCACACTCTGTTGGGCCAGAAATAAAGGCAGCAGTTGGGAAACGAGGGTGGAACAGGATGGTGTCTTTGTACAGGCTGCGCACCTACATGGCCCCCTTCCCAGACAAGGACTGCCTTGTCTCTCACGGCAAATGCCCCATAATCTCATGACCTTACCCCCATCATGGAGACAACAGGATGCCCAGCCCAGTACCATGCATGGGGGCTGGTTATCTTGGGTACCAGTTAGTTCTGGCTGCACCTTCCTTTCCCTGTAACCCTCCCATCCCCACCAACACTCAGTTTCTGGCTCAGGCATACTCTTCTCAGGAGGGTTGAAGGACGGGTTGAGGCACTTGAGGAACTCCTGGAAGTTGAGTTTCCAGTCAGCATCCTCATCAGACAGCTCAATGAGAGCATCGACGCAGAGTCCTCTGAAACACAACACAAGGGAAATGTCATCGGCAAGGCTGCGGCTTCTTCCCTAGGAAAGGAAGCAAGCACAAGGCTCACAGAACCTGGAGCCCCAGGCGAGATGGCTGCTCACTGGAAGCACTTCTCTCCTCCTTGATCTGTCTGTCTCGCCATCACCCAGTTACCCGACCTTTAGCTTATTTGACTGGATCTCACATCACAGAGGCTTTTCCCTTGGTACGACTGTCAGTTCAACCAGTCGTTAAACCAAAGCAGAAGACAGATGACAGGTGGCGTGAAAAGGAACACAGGACTTGAAAGAAAATGAAATTCAAGCCAGCATCACCACCATCACCGTTCTAAAAGGAGTTGTTTTAGAAGTTTTATAGAACCTTGGCTCCATCACCCCCTCTGCTGACTAAGACTTGGGCCCTGGGGCTCAGCCACTTCCTACTCAAATGTCCCTGAACTAGTAGAACTCAATCTTTCTGAGTTTATGTTCCCACCTCTAAAGGTAGGGAGGAAAGTCCTTCCCCAACTGGAATGTTTTGAGGGTCAAACATCGAAATTATCAAATGATCAAAATCCAGGTTACCAAAATATGAGTGGCTATCTATTCCTTAAGGTCCAGGACTATGGTTAGAAAGATTCAAAGAAGCTACTTTGAACTTGTTTTGGACAAAAGAGAGGCATCCTTCCCAATGTACTAGTACCATGCCAGAAACTTCTTTGTTTATTAATATTTATTCTAAGCTTATACAAAAAGAAGGACATACACTCATAACAATTAGGGCATGCTAAATGGAACAGCACTGGTCATTTTAAACACTAGGGATGAAATGATTTTAGTTTACAATTAGAGACTACATTAATATGGTTCCGGCAGAAGACCAATGGCAGAATCAGTCGCCACACTCGGAAGAAACGTGGAAATGGCATGCCCTTGACAATGTGTTCCAAAATGAGTCTTCTCTCCTTGCAAGTTCTGGCCCCAAACAATAACTGATTGACCGGATACCAATGTTGTTGGATACCTCAGTTCTATAACGTCCCCAGACTAGATCAGGAGAGAAATCCTACTTTTCTGTTTCTTTCACACTGGCACTGGCAGCTCCTCTGCTGGTGGAAGAGGTTCAAGTCACCGCCCCCCTGCACCCTTCCCTGGGTTATGGCCAGGCCCTCAATCCCCACCTGAGCAGCTTGTTGTTCTCCTGATCAGCATAAGTGGTGATGTTGATGGCTGTTTCATTCTGCTCCACGAATTTCAGGAATTCGCTGGAGTCCAGGCGAGAGTCACCGTTATCAAAGCTCTAGAGGGAGATGAAGCGATCTCTCAGGAGAGTTTAGAAAGCCCTAGTTTTATGGTGTATCCCCTGGCCTAACTGCTCACTCAGCTCAGCTTATTCTTAATACCACTCCAACCCTGTCTTCACCTAGCCACAAGGAACTACAGTAGGAATTAGTGGCTCAGATCGGTGGGCACCCAAACTAGGAAGTGGTACTCAAGGTGAGCAAGTAAAAGTGCCCGGACAGAAGCCATCAGGGGGTTTCTTTCAGTATGGGATCCTGCGACTTTCAAGTTGGCTCCTTACACTGTGAAGAAGAGTCTGGAAGAAGTGTCTGTCTAGACTCCTGGGCAGGGGGAGAAATGAAGCCAACTGTTCTCCTCTCAGGACTGCCACGTGTCATGGCATATACAGTGAGGGTAACACAAGAAGACACATCTTTGCTTAGGACCTGTTTGTCACTCTTGTCCTGAGAGTCCCAGGAACAGGTCTGAGACATTCTCTATGCACTCACCATACCCTTGCCCTGAGGAAATCTCCCCATAATTCCACTTGTGAGGTTCTTGACTAATTAAATGTGCACAATTCAGTAAGCTTGATCAGAGAGGGAGCATTCCGACAACTCTAGAATGTTCCTGAGTACAACTAGAGCAAACCACGTCCCCTGCCTCACGACAGAAGCAACAGAGGGAAAGGAAGGGTCCTGTAGTAGGTACACAGCTACTGCCCGGGCACTCTGGACAGTCCAGCTGGCTCTCAAAAGTCAGTGCTTCGGGTGTACACTTTAACTATCAGGGAACCAGGATGCAGGCCTGAAAAAGGGGGCATCCCAGCTCCTTTCAGTCTCATCCCTTAAGTCTGGTACCTGCCCAGAAATAGCATTATGCCCAGTGGCATCTCAATCTCTGGCCAGAACCAGCATAGCTGATTCAACTAACCCTCCACCGAGGCTTGATACATCTGCATGCTTGTCTGTAGCTCTGCTTCTGAGTCAGAAATTTTTTTTTCAGTTTTGATTGTGTGGCTCTAGAAGGAAGGAAGAGGAATATCTGGAGACACATATTAGGGAATTTTATTTGTAAGTCAACTGTGTTCAGAGGAGAATGGGGTTGAACCAGGCATTCACTCATATAAAGCAGCTGGAGCAATGGGGTATATGGCACTGGGGTCAGGGAGGGAAGAAGGCTGGCTCCAGAGGTCCCGCCCTCTAAGAGTCTCCCAACTAGTGTTACAAGGTTTGAACAGACTGGTATGAAAGGGTCTCCCTACCAGGCTCCCCTTCTATTCTGTATGGAGTTCATCAAAGAAATGGTGATTGTGGCCAGGTGGTGGTGACACACGCTTTTTATCCCAGCACTCGGGATGCAGAGGCAGGCGGATCTCTGTGAGTTCGAGTCCAGCCTGGTCTACAAAAGCTAGCTCCAAGTCAGGCTCCTAAGCTACAGAGAAACCCTTTCTCGGAAAACCAAAAAAAGAAAAAGAAATGGTGACTGGATCATTGGGACGGGAAAGGCAGTGTGGGCCTTACTTGAATTAATTGGATTTGCCATTCAGTTGTCTAGTGTGAGGAAAGCCAACTGGGCTGGAGAACAGGGAAGTCTGAGACATCGGCTCTCTCATCGACAGCGACTATGGGCCTGGTGGGACAGCATCTCCCTCAGATGTCTTGGAAGAGGAGCTTTGTGTTTGTAAGCTGGGAGGAAGCGTTCTGAGATGGGAGATAGCTCCAGAAAAAGCTCTTTTCCCAAGTGGCCTTCCTTTCTTCCTTCCTTCCTTCCTTCCTTCCTTCCTTCCTTCCTTCCTTCCTTCCTTCCTTCCTTCCTCCTTCCTCCTTTTTGCTAGGAGCCTGTAAGGTTGTTACTGCCTGGGGACAAGATGTGTTGAGTGCACAGTGGCCTGGGTACTTGGCAATCAAATTTAATAGAGGTATCATAAGTGCCTGAAGCCATCTGCCATCTACAAATGGTTACAAGATCCCAAGTGGCCCTTTGGAATTAGTGTCCTGTGCCCAACAGCTCCATGCTGTAAGGACAGGATACAGTAAATGCTTGGAAAAAAATAATTTTCTTTAAAAAATTTAAAATTATATTTATTGGTTGTGTATGTAGATGTGTGTGTGTGGGGAGGGGTGTCATGCCATAACATGTGTGGAGCATAACATGTGGAGAGCAAAGGTGTGTGGAGAGCAAAGGATAATTTCCAAGAGTTAGTTTTCTTTTGCCCTGTGGGTCCTGGGTACTGAGCGCAGGTGGCCAGCCTTGGTGGCCAGCCAGGCCCGAGTCATTTTATGTTTCTTCCTGCTCCTGTCTGTTCCCCTGCTCAGCAAAGCGATGGCGTTTTCTGTAGACGAGGACCCACCCACATCTTCCGTGCTGTCACAGGGGAATGGCTGAGACACTTCCGAGTGGGAAGAGCCATATTTTCTCTGCAGTGTAAGATGAAAACTAGAATCCCAGAGTTTAAATCTCTGCCGTAGTGGGAAAAACTTCTATCTAATAAGAATATTACAGGAGATGCCTTAAATAATCAAAAACTCGTGTCAGCCCAGCATCTCTTCATCTGTGGGTATCCACAATGCCAGCTAAAGAATCCAGATTAGGATGGTGTTAAATGTATTTGTGTGGCCTGAGAGCTCCCGGGAAGTTCCTTGCATGGCTGGCTAGCTGTTGGGACAGCAGACTTTGTGAGTACGCCCTGGAGTGAGCATCCAAGGCACTGACCTTATATGAGCATCTTGAAAGCACAGGGCTTGGTGCTCCCATGGGAATGTGGTACCCGGATGTGTGGCTGAGTGTAAGAAGTGTCTGGGACGGGTGTGTGTGGTTTGCGTGTCTGGAATACCGTGGGTGCGGGTCTATGTTCTTGTCAGTTAGCGAGGAGAATGCCCCTTAACTACTTCTCCCAATGACTCTCAAGGCTCCGAATGATCCTCATGTGTGATCCCCATACCCACTGCTGATGATTTATCCTCACTCATTCCACTTCAAAAGCAGTTTCTTCTGGCTCTCCACATGGAACTCTGTCTCTCTCTTCTACTAATATGGGAGACAACAGCAGTACTTGGATCCTGGAACAATCTCCAGGCCCACGTGTTCCTTGACTCTTCTCAGCTGAAGCACCGTGAATGGCCAAAGTGGGTCTGCCGTACCAGAAAGCTCTCTGTACCAGCTTCTGAAGAGTTACACAGGGCAGGAGAAAGCCTGGCCATGTTTCCCTTGGCAGCTTCTCGAGCCTTTGGTGGTCTTAAATGCTCAAGAGGAACAGCACATGTATGGATCCCAAAGGTCAACTGCTGACCACTGACTGGTCAAGGAGGTGGCTAGACAACTTTCACAACTCCATAATAAGACCTGGTGATGAGGGCGCACTTAGGGTCTCCTGAAAGCCACAAAAGGGGAAGAGGAAGTCCCACTTTCTCCAGGACTGAACATGGCTGGCTGACCCCAGTGCTGGGTACCTTAAAGTACTTGTCCAGGATTTCACTGTAGTTGCTGCCTTTGGAGAACCAGCCATCTGGAATGATCTCAGCCTCCAACCATTGGATGATGCGACGCCGGAGCTCATCGCGGTTAGCTTGATAGCAGACAACTGTGGGGGCAGCGGGGGTGGGGCGTGAGGTGGGGGTGAGGCAGAGAACCCTGGGGTCATTAGTACCCACTGCCCAGAGCCCAGTGCCACTCAGTTCTGAATGCGTCATCCGATTCAGTCTTCCCCTATCGCGCCCTGAGTACAGAAATGTGTCTACCCCAGTAGTCACGCTCATGTATGTAAAACACCAATAAAGGTTAGAACAGTGGTTCCCAACCTACCGGACCTCAACCCCCTTGGGGTTGCACATCAGATATCCTGCATAACAGATATTGACATTACAATGTATCTTGCTACATAACAGTAGCAAAATCACAGTAACAAAGTAGCAACAAAATGAATGTTATGGTTGGGGGTCAGCACAACATGAGGGACTGAATTAAAGGGTCACAGCATTAGGAAGGTTGAGAAGCACTGGACTAGAAACTTGAAACTATGGTGAAACAGAGAAATTGTTATTTAACAAAAAATAAGGAAGAAAAAAATAAAGGACGTTTTTATGAACGTTATGGGACATGGGGGGGGGAAATATCTAAAGTAGTTCTCTTGGTTCTGAGATGAGCTGAACGTCCTAACAAATCAATAAATGAAAATGTGCATTATTCATGCTGCTGGATTGTTCATATCCTCCCTTTCTCACCGACTGGGCCTTTCCAAACATTCTCCCAACATCCTTTGTTATAAACAAGAGAAAACAAGGACGGGCCACGCCTCAGCCCTGCTCTGGGCTGCTGTTCGAGCCACGTGGGAACAAGTGGGAGTCACTGTAGGGAAGCAGGGAGGAGACGGCTCTGGCCAAAGGACAGCATATGCTAGGACCTGGTGAGGGCACAGGGCCAGGGGTGAGCATATGGGCATTTCCCAGTCTGTCCTCCCTAGCTGCGTGCTGTAGGAGCTGACTCGATCCCATTAGCCTTTAAATCGTCGCTCTAAGGCAACCAAAGTGAGACCTGCAGAATCACTGTGAGGTCCGGGCCTGGAAGCCACGTGGAGATTTTGATGCATCTTGATAGAAAGCTATGGCAGTTGCTGTGCTGGCATTTCCAAATGTCCTCTTACAAAAGTAGCCGTGTCTTCTGATTTCTCTGGGCCCACGACATGAGCGTGTCTTACAAGGCCCCAAAAGAAGGGCTCACTTGCTGTCCCTACAGGACTCACCACTTAGCAAAAATTCAGAACAGCCAACATTTAGACCCAAACAGCTGCTTTGACTGGCAGACACTAAAACAAACGAAGGTTTTAAAAAATGCAGTCTCATGGTTTTACTGAGCTGTGTTGCGCTCAGACCGGCCCTGGATCAAAAGTCCTGACCCCATAGATGACCCTGACAGCCCAGCGGGGACTGCTGTAGACAAGACACTTCCTCTGTGATGTTTCCTCTGTGATAAGGCTCCTCCCTAAGATGAACACACACTAAAGCGAGGTCAGGTACTTACTGGGGCTGGCAGAGGGACTCACAGACTTCTTTTCTGCAAGACAAAAGGAGATTTGCAATACTAAGTGAAGGATAAAAGGATATGCTGAGGATTTTAGGATTAAACTGTGAAGTCTTGCAACACTGACATCACTTTGCCGTAAATTCTTTTTTTTTTTTTAAATTAAGATTTGTTTATTTTTATTTTATGTGTATGGTGTTTTGCCTGCATCTGTCTGTGCACTGTTGTGCATGCCTGCTACCTGCAGGTCAGAAGAGAGCATTGGATCTCCTGGAACTGGAGTTACAGTTGGTTGCTAGCTGCCATGTGGGTGCTGGGAACTGAACCCAGGTCCTCTGGAAGAACAGCCAGTGCTCTTAACCACTGAGCCATCTCTGTGCCCCCCCCCCTGCTTTCAATTCTTATATCCTTTTCTTTCTTGTAGGGTCTAAGGATTGGGATCCTTCCTGCTTGCAGCCAATGAATTACCTTTTTAAATTTATATTTCTTCCTACTGGGCTGAGTGGTCCCTGAGATTTCAAAACTTCATGTAGAGATTAATTTTATATGGGGGACAGAGGAGACTGGTGTCTGGGATAAATCTTCGTGTTTTTCCAGGGAAAGTTAAAGATGGAATGGCTGGGCAGGTTCTACACTTGGAAAGGCCTGGTGACAAGCAACCATACTTGGGAATCCAGCTTTCCAACTGGTCAATATGATAAGAGGGGAAATAGGGAAGCATATTATGAGGCTAAAAAAGCCCACATTTTAAAAGCAGGAAAAGGAGAAACTGATCTACTTTTTCTAATAGGTGTAGAAGTCCTTTAAGGACCTTTTACCATTGTTGACTATTGATGTAGTCACCTTATTTACTCTCTGGCTGCAGGCGATGCTGAGAGCAGACCCTGGTCTGAAGCATGAAGCAGAGGGGAAGGCCCCAGTTGGCCAGGTCAGACCTAGCAGGCTCCTGAAGGTCAGGAAGGAGCATCTCCAAATGGTTGTGTGGTCAGCCAGGCCACACTGCTCTGGTTTCCGTCTCTGTCTCCCTGTCACAAGCCCTGCCCTTCAGCGATGACAGCATGCCTTACCTTTGCAGTGTCCATCATAATCCACCTGGATCTTGGATCCAGTGAGGCAGGCGTCTCTGTGAAGTTCACAGTGGTTGAGGTAGGTCTTGCCATTACTGCCGCACACAGGCCTCTTGTGAGGTTTGCATTGCTGAAACAGATGGGCTGAGGATGTCTGGGCAGCCACGCACTCACGCAGGCATCAACAGAGATGGAGCATGTACTCCACCAGGGCCCAGGGAACCCCAGCTCTGGTCACCACCAGTGACTCTACTCCACTTGATACAACAGGCATCCTGTTACCCCGAGTTCTCCACGTCTCTCCATGCATCCTGGTTCATTGCCAACTTGCGAGTACACAAACACCCTCCTGTGGCTGAAATACTTGATTGCACATATGTATCCCCAATGCAACAGCACAAAGAAGCTGTGCTTTCGGGAGATGAAGTCACCAGAGCTCCTTCCTCATGAACGAGTTATGAATTAAGGTTGCAAAAGGGATTTCACACAGCATTGGACCCCTTAACCCTTTTCCCATTTGCCATGTGAGAACGCTGTGTTCAACGGTTCCTTTGCAAGCGGAGACCAGGCCCTCACCAGACATTAAATGAATTTGTTTTGATCTTGCATGCCACAGCTTCCAACACTGTGAGAAGTATACTTCTATATGATTTAAAGTGCCCAGCTCAGGCATTTTGTTACGGAAACAGAAATGAACTAATCCTAGTTTCCATGACACACAAGAGCAGAGCTGAGAGCTGGGAGCATGGAAACTCAATGCGCAAATGTACTCGTACATGCACGCACACACACACACACACGTACACACACCCACATATGCATGCACACACACACATGCACACACACAAACACACACATGCATGCACACACGCACGCACACACACGTACATACAAACATCCACACACATCCACACACAATCTGATTTTTCCGGAGCCAAATTACAAGGATTTCATATTCTCCGCTGAGTTTGGGAGTCATTGAGCTTTTGGCCTAGTTTCACAACCACTGTTGTACGGCTGGCAGTGGGGGTGAAAGACACCAGGAAATAATTATGGACAGAAATATGGACTAAAGTTCATCTGGCTAAGGCTGCTAGAGGCACGGAGACAAGAGGACAGATGTTAAAACGGCTGCATGCCTTTCCTGAGCAGGAAAGAAGTCCCACCCGTCCATTTTATACATGAGGATCCCCAAGGCAAGAAAGGTGAGCATCATTCATTCGTCGGCCCACATTCACTATGGAGTGCTTGCTGTTTCGGGTGTTGGACAAAACCAACATGGGCTCATCTTTACTCCTGGGAATTCGTTTGCTCAAAATCCCATGACTATCCGTGGACAAGCAGAGACTCTGCTCAGGGTCTGATTTATGCCACCACATGGTGGCCAGTGTCCTTCTGGTGCAGACGGCCAGGGTGAAGGAATCCTAGCAGAACCAGGTTTTAGGAAGTTGGTACACTCTCCCTTCAGATATAGTGAATCAGGGTCCAGAGGTTAACAGGGTATTATCTACAGAAAAGCCCATTTCCAGGGTATGGAGTGGCTTGACAGAAGGGAGGACGGAAAAGCCCACGGCCTGTGTTACTTACATCCACATCAAGAATGAAAATTCAAGTCTTGCCTATTTCTCAGAGGCTCATTTTGACTTCCAAATGCCATTTAAAAACATAACTTCAAAGTCCACATTCTGTCTGATAATTTAAAAATTTGCATATCCTTTGACCCAGCAGCCCCCAGTGACCATCAGTTCTAAGAAATAAAGGGTATTGGCAAAAGGATGCTTTTGCTGTGGCAGCAAAGAGCCCGGAGAACCACTAACACACCCGTCGTCAAGGAAACGAGTGAATAAAGTTACATCACTAAATATTATTCGGTGCCTGACAAAAGGTCAAATCCGTGTTGATTCGAGAGGCGGCCATGGCACACCACAGCCTGCAGACTACAAACTGCACACACGGATGTGTAGAATAGTACTTTGTATAAAACAGGGGAAGGTTGGTGTTTAGAAATGCTGCTAACGCCAGCTACCTCAGACTAAAGAGAACCGAGATTTTGGTAGCACAAATGTCTAAACATCTACCCTATTTGAGACATAAAACAATTGGTAATTTCTAATTTGAAGAAAAAAATTTAAATTTAATACCATATTTAATTTCAATACACTTTACATATTAAATAACACTACAATGGGGTGACCGGGTAGATTTTTTTTTTATTTTTTATTTTTTTGGTTTTTCAAGACAGGGTTTCTCTGTAGCTTTGGAGCCTGTCCTGGAACTAGTTCTTATAGAGCAGGCTGGCCTCGAACTCACAGAGATCCGCCTGCCTCTGCCTCTCAAGTGCTGGGATTAAAGGTGTGTGCCAGACTGGGTGTGGCTGCTTCCAGCTACACCAGTGGTCAGTGGAATTAAAGACAGCTCAGCTTTGCCATCATTGCCTCAAAGGACTAATAGTAGATTCCTAGGGAACGCTAAGAAGTTCTTGTTACTTCACACCTAGAAAGTCAAGCTACAAACTCCAGCATGAGAAACAACCCAAAACCTCAAAAGACAGAAACTCTGACAGATTTGAAACTAGACACAAATGTTTAAGTATAGCCTCTTTCGTGACTCACGTGACCTTTGGTCCACATTCCATGCTTCCTCACCTGTCGCCGCGGTCTCTCAAGCCCATTTTCACCTTTGAGACTACACCCACCCTTATACCTGTTTACGCTGCACAGGGGTCTAGGAACCACACAAGAGAACACGTGTTCTGTCTTTCTGAGTTTGTGTCACCTCTCTTAAATACCACCTTCCAGGTCCACCTATTTTCTACAAACACAATTTTTTCTTTACAGCCAAATAATGTTTCATTGTGGATATGGACCACATTTTCAGCATCCATTCATCTGCTGGCGACATCTAAACTGGTTCCAATTCCAGATATATGTATCATATGTGCAAGCATACACACACACACACACACACACACACACACACACACACACACATGTATATTGGCCAGAGCTCCACACTGAGTATCGTCCTTGGTTCTCTGTATGATTTTCTGAGACAGAGTTCTCACTATGCCTGGACTCATGATTTGGCTAGAATGACTGACCGGTCAATGCTCTCTATGGATTTGCCCCTCCTCCAGCGCTGGGGTCACAGACTGCTGCTGCCACCCCAGGCATCTGTGTAGGTCCCGAGGCTCTGAACATAATACGGCAAGTATGTTTCCTGCTAAGCTAGCTCCCTAGCCTCCCTAAACTTTTTTTTTTTTTTTTAAAAATATATGAAACGCTATCTCTTTTAAAATTTAATTTAAAAACCAGAAGTTTCACTCTTAACCCTAGGGGAAGTCTTGTGTCTTTAGAACAGACAAGTTGCGCGTTTATAGAAATGACGGGATTCCTGGAACCTTCCAGTCGCTGCCCCCCACAACCGCCATCAGGACCTACCTCAATGCAGAGGCACGTGGGCTCCCCCTTCTCTGTGACTGCACACTCCCGGCCAGCTCCACAGAACACATTGGCGCAGATCTTGGATTTGCTCCTTGGTTCTTCCTAAAACACAAATCATAAAGGGAGCCATATTACTGAGACAAGCCCACTACGGGATGAAACAATGTTGGCCAGACCTTTCAGGCTTGGGACTTTGTCTCCCTGACGTTGTCCTCCACTAACCGGCACCAACCTCATAGGCATTGTTCTGGCTCAGGTTTGGGAACCCCGGATTGTTTTTCTAAGAGCAAAGCAAGAATGACTTTCTTGCTTTCTTCCTCATTAAAAAAAAAAATGCACTGTGCATTTTGTGATAAAGCTCGCACTGTGCCGGGGCTGAGACACCAAGGGCTTTGGTCTCCTGAGCTCTGTGGCTCCCAGAGAGGAAGCACTTAGGACACAAATAGGGAAGTGCCACAGGTTTGGGACACAGTTGCTTCAGGGAGCAACTGTGTATGAGAGAATCGGGAGAGACTTTCTGAAGATTCCATCTTTAAGGATGAGAAGACTCAGCCAGGAAGAAAGGGCAACACTGAAGACGCATCCAGACATCCGAACACCAAGAGGTGTTCACAGTAATACCATCCCAAGGGGCAGGAGGAGGGTGGCTAAAACGTGGACATGCCATTGTTTGGTATTCAGCCACTGTGCATGCTCAGGCTACAATATAAAGAGGACCAAAGCAACCGAAAGAGAGCAGAAGAGTCCACAGCTTCTTGCTGTTCAGACAGATGTAACAGAACTCCAAGGAAAGGAAGGTCTGTATGCCCCCATGAAAATGGGAGCTTTGATAGGCACGATTTGTTGGTGGCACATTCTTTTACTTCCTTTCCCTGGTGGTAGAGGGCCAGCCCTCCCTCTTTCACCACGCACCCTACAGTGGTGTCTGAACAGAAAACGGGATTTGCTACAGGCTTCCCCGCCTAAGCCTGCTGGGCTGGAGCTGGCTACGAAACAAAGATGGAAGAAGCCTACGAATGACTGGGGTTAAGATAAAGTCCACGCTTCTAGCCCACACCTACTGTGTTATCTAAAGGACTCAAACCCTCAAGTCTGTAGCAGAATATATCTTAACCGGGGAACCAAGAACAGGTCAAAAACAAACCAAAACAAAACCCCCAAAGAGTAGAGGTTTGAGAGCCGTGAGACAGGTCCAAAATAACTGCTCTGCTGCCACCTGGAGGCTACTTTGCAAACTCCAGGCTTTTCTTTTCTCCCATAAGCCAGCTTGCCTGCCGTGCAGGGTTCTCATTGGTCTATAGCTCATTTGCATTTTCACATCTCATTGGTTTACATGCTGTTGCTAAACTCTCTCCTCCTTTTTATGTTGCTAAGGAGAATTTAAAAAAGCTGGCAAACAGTGAAGAAAAGAGGAAGTAATTCTCAAAGGTTGGAAGAATGGATTTAGATGTCTGTTTCCTAAACGGGGTTGGGTGGGGAGTGGGGTAGATAAAAATCCAGACGTTTTGTGGGCGCTGGACCTTGGAGCATAAAGCAAAGCTAGAAGGGAAAAAGAAGAAAAGCAATTGCTGCTTGTTGTAAAATAACTCGGGTGCCTCTTCCCTTCCCTGACTCTAACCCGTGGGTTCATGAAATGAGCACTATGCACAAACGCACACGGCAGAGCTTGGGCATGTGTCTGCACTCGAAGTGTTCCCCGCATGTCCCAAATTAGTCCCTCTGATTCTTCTAGCCACTTATTTCCTCATCTGCGAAACAGGAGTAAATAGAGTATAAAAAAAGCATGATCAATGGGAACAGCTTAGAAGACGAGCAGCGTTCAGAGCACTTTGTCTCCTGTGTATGGTTATTGTGTATCTGTTGTGTCCCGGAGGGTGCACCTGCCAGGGTATGTGTGGAAGTCATAAGACAACTTACGGGACTGGGGTCTCTCTCTTCATCTGGCGAGTTCCAGGGATCAAACTCAGTTGTCAGGCTTGGCCACAAGTGCCTTTACCCACTGAGCTATCTCCCCCGACCGCTTTTTTTTTTTTTTTTTGGTGAATAATACAAATAAAAACTGTTCTGTGGAGGCTGAATTCAACCCAAGTCGTTTACAGACGCAGTTCTCAAAGCTACGTTTGGAGAATACCTTTTCCTTACAGCCTAACAACTAATATTTGAAGAGGGCAATCAAAACTTGCAAAGTGTTTCCATACACATGATTTCACCTTATTGCATGGCTATTATTAGTCCCATTTTACAAATGAGGAAATTGAGGCTCCAAAAGTTCAAATAATTTGCCTAAGGTCCTAAAACCAAAAAGAGAGGACCCTATATTCAGCGCACGGGTGCCTAATCACCCATTCATAAACACTTGGCATCCTGCAACGTGCTACTGGTGATGCTACTTAAGCTCTGTAAGTCCCTAATCCTGACGTCATTAAGCTCTGTAAGTCCCTAATCCTGATGTCACATCATCCCATTTTACAGGTGAGGAAGCTGACCTTAGAGGCCCAGGAACAAAAAGCAACTGAGGTGGATCTTCCTCCAACCAAAGGGAAGCAATTCTTCCATGTTTGGTTGGTTTTTACATCCATATGACTTGGTTAGGGAACTTAGAGTAGGAACATGGGTGCTCCAGTAGGAGGCGTGAGGAGACGGGGCTGAACGCGAGATCTGATACCAGACTCTCATATCCAATGCTCTTCCGTATCTGCCGTGGTCATGGTCATGGTCATTAGCAGGGCAGTCTCTTGAAACCTGTCTCCTTGGGTGCAAACAAGCAACACTGATGGTTGGAACTGCGTTGAGAATTAAAAGGGACAGGCTGTGTGCTATGCAACAGGAAGTGGCTGTCACTACAGTCACCTTGGACTGTCACTGCCCCATTCTTCCCTGTCCTCACTTACTGTGGAAGGTACTGCTGAGGACAAGACCTGCAAGATGGAAAATACACAGCTGCCCCCCCCCCCCCAGTCCCTGGAGGGCCTTTGACAGAGCACAGCGATGGGGGGAGGGCCCCAGTTACACAAGCCTTCTCTTTGCAGGTGATGTGTCTGTCAATAGGTGGCAATCTCTCTCTTTGTCTCACACAGCTCAGAGCCGCAATGCAGAAGAGCCTTCCTGGCTGCAGCTCTACCCAGCTCCGTCCTCCTAGTGAGAATGCAGGAATGAGGGAGAAGAGGAAGACAGGCAGGGACGTGGGCAGAAGGAGCTGCCAGTCTGGGGAGGCCGTCCCTCCTGGGGCACTCAGTGCCCTTCCTCACCTCACTCACAGGTGTGCTTGACTGCAGAAATCAAGGTCAACGATGAAGGGCATTCTCCCTAGAAGTGTTGTCTCTGTGCTATGCAGAGCTGTCCTTTAAGCCCTCGAGTGTCAGAGCCAATCCCAAGGCTTCTGGAAACTTCCTTGGGGTCAGAGCTTCTGCAGAGTGGCTGATTCCACTTGGAAAGTCTAAGGCTAACTCAGTACCTACAGCTGAGCAAAGCTCTGTAGACTTCTGTCCTCACCATCTGTCTGTGTGTCTTTCAGTTGCACGTAACAGATGCGGGGATGTTTGAGATTCAGAAAAGCTCCATGCAGCGGCACTGGTGACAGGCAAGTCAGAGAAGGAACACAAGTTGACCGGGTCCCTGGGTCTCCACGGTCCCTTCTCTGGTAAGGCCGAGGGAGGGCGCTGAGGGCAAAGGGGCCAGTTTGGAGGCCTGGTGCAGGGATGGCTATATGGTTGCACCGTCATCAACCATAGTGACTTTAGGGATAGTTAGCCACACTGGCTCTCGCAGGGTCGCTGTGCAAGGTATCCAGAATGTCCATCAAAGTGTGAACAGACACTGCGCGTGACTGGAGGTGTGCTCTTGAAGCATGAACACCTAGACAGAGCTTTAAAAGCCAACAAGCCATCTGAATGGGGAGGCATGTGCTTCTCATCCCAGCACCTGAGGCTGAGGCGGGAAGGTCCCAAGTGGGCTATATAACAAGATACTAAAGATACTAAAACAACAACAAATAAATCCTAAACTACAAAAAAACAAAAACAAACAAACAAACAAACAAAAAAACCCTCTAAGCAACAGCAATAAAATATCTGCCTCTGTCTTAGTTAGGGTTACTATTACTGTGATGAAACACCATGACCAAATGCAACTTGGAGAGGAAAGGGTTAATTTGGCTTAAACTTCCACATCCCTGTTTACTCTCAAGGGTCAGAACAGGAGCCTGGAGGCCAGAGCTGATGCAGAGGCAACAGAGGGGTGCTGTTTACTGGCTAGCTCCTTAGGGCATGCTCAGCCTTCTTTCTTATAGAACCCAGGACCTCCAGCCCAGGGGTGTCACCTGCACATTAGCTGTCCCCTCCCCCCATCAATCACTAATTAAGAAAATGCCCTACAGGCTTGCCTACAGCTTGATCTCTGGTTTCTCAATGAGGTTCCTTCGGGTTGACAAGAACTAGCAGTCTCCAAACGGGAACCCTGATGGAGTTCCAGCATGGGCCTCTCTCTTCTGACCTGTGTCCACGCTGCTTTCTGGATGTGCATGGCGAGCTAGACTTCAGAGAGTTGGTCTCCTGGCTAATTTCCACCCCACACGTGCCTCTTGGCAAACGAATGCCCACCAGTTCCACCTTTTCCCAGTTGAAAACTTGCCCAGTCCGCTCGGGCGTGTTAAAGCTGCGCTTGCTTGCACAACAATTTTTAAATCAATTTAAACTTAATTTTGTTTTTAAATTTTGCATTTGTGGGTACGCATCCTGTGTGAGGGATATGCTGTGGGCATTAGAACTCCTGGAGCTTGAGTTACAGGTGGTCATGAACCAGCAAACATGGGTGCTGGGAACTGAACTTTGGTCCTCTGAAGGGCAGCAAGTCCTCTTTACCACTGCTTGGAAATTTGATAGGCTATTTTTTTTTTCTTTCTAAAAGAAGCCCAACTCTAGGCTCTTCCAGATTTGAAATCCGTGCCTGACTGTCCTCAGATGACACTAAACCCTGGCCTCCAGCTCTCAACTCCAGCCTCTTCCCAATGAACCGCTCTCTCTGGCTACAAATTAAAGTCAAGAAACAGATCATCTTCAGCCCAAGGTCTTACAGACCTGCAATTGTTTATTTTTTTATTTTTTGCCAGCAAAATGATAAAGGAGGTTATTTGTAAAACCGGTAGAGGTGATCCTGTCTCAGGGCCAAACAGCACAAAATACACATGGGAATGTTTCTAAAAAGCCTTGCAAAGTAAAACCGTTTCTGCAGGAACCATGTGCGCTGGCAAGGACGGAAGCTCATAAGCAAAGCCATAAATGTCAGCTTAATACATCGCTTCACTAATTGGAACTGGGTCAGCATCATCTTAGTTCTTCTCCTCTTCCCATCCCTCCCTCCCCTGCCTTCACTCCATCTTGCTTATGCCAAGGTAGATATCTGGCCCTGTTTGCCACTGTCCTGTAGTAGAGCGGCTTGGTTGACATGGGAAGGGGTCTCGGATGCAGAGCGCCATGGTGCTGGGGACAAACGGATCTACAGAACTGGGGAGATGGGGCCGGGGACACAGGGGTAAGGATGCTGGCTGTGCAGGCAGCCCTGCTGGAGTACAAGCCCATAGTAAAGCTGTAGCCCGTGATGGAGAAAAAGAGAGCATTTCCAGCTGCTAGAATCTGACTGGAGCATCCATCACATGAGCCCGTGCAGTCTCTGCTCCCCTGCTTTGAGAAGGAATGGGCTAGTGCATCACTGCGGGCAGGGGGAAAGGAAGTGGGAGAGGCGCTCTACAACAGTAGTTCTGATTGGCTTGGCAGTCGGTAAAGCATTTGTGCCAACTCCACTCTCAAGTGTCCTTTGCCTGTGTGTGTTCCCAGCCAACGCCTTATGGGTTCTGAGAGGCCCAAAGCTTGACTGTTTGGTGGGGACTTCAATAAGAGCAGGCAACTGGGAATGCAAAATGGAGCCCAGGGTTCTGCGAGGGACCTGGCAACAGATGCTTAACTAGCATCTGGGGCAATTCAACTCTCCTTTTGTTTCATGGGTTCCTTCTTTAACAAGCGCTTTCTAACAATGGTTCTGGGCCTCTCGTCAGCTTGTCAGAGTCCTGCAGAATAGCCTGTGCACATATGGCTTAGCTCAGGCAAGCACTAAGTGGCTTGCATACTTGGGCTGCCCACAGACCCCCTCTCAGGGAACAGCTTTCACGTTAAATGGCATTTGGGAATACAAAGTTTCAATTATACAAGATGTAAAGTTTTTGCAGACTATGCTTTTTAAAATTTAAAACTGTAATGGGTGTTTTTAATTTGCCAAGAAAAGGGACCTTAAATCTTCTCGGGGCATGCACAAAATAGTAACTATAACCTAGAGGTAACAGGAGCTTGATTGTGTATGAATATAAAAACACTGGGCTGGAGAGATGGTTCAACCACTGAAGGCTAAGGCTCACAACCAAAGATAGGATGCAAAAATCATCAAGTTGCTTACCTCAAATACATACAATTTTTGTGTACCAGTCAAAGTTTAGAATGCTTGGGTGAAACTTCCAAGCCAGAACACTTATCTATTCCAAATTACCCAAGTGGATTTGTACAAGAGATTCATTTTCATTCTTCAGATCCAGCTGAAGATTTGTCCACTTTAACAGCCAATATGGGGCATATACAGAGATCTCCAGGTTTCTTCAAATAAGGGAAGTAAACCATTTAAACGTATTTAAAATTAGAACTGATGAAGGCCCACATTAGTTAGAGAACGGTGACAGGGGCAGAGTGTGATTGCAGCACTCCTGCAGTCCCAGCGCTCGGGAGGCAGAGGCAGGCTGATCTCTGTAGTTCAAGGCCAGCCTGGTCTACAGAGTTAGTTCCAGGACAGCCAGGGCTACATCTCGAAGACCCAGCTGGGTATGATGGTGAGCACACCTGTACCCCCAGTTCTGAGTGAGGAAGTCACCCAAGTCTAGGAGTTCTGTGCTAGTTTAGAAAACAAAGGGACACTCTGCCTCAAAACAAGTAAACAAAGGAAAAAAAAAACTAATCAAGATAACAGTCTGTGACCAGCATGGCACGAGGGATATAGAATATAATGCTATAAGATGGGGCTTACACCTCTCCCTGCAGGATGTCAGGGTCTACCCCAAAACAGTATGGACACGTGGAGAAACAAAGAATAAAGGATTGGGAGTACACAGAGACTGCTTCATGGGAGGAGGGTAGAGATATGGTTGAAAGACGTCTATAACTTTCTAAAGAATATTGAGGTCTGGCAATATACTGGGTGTAGGGGAAGGAAAGGGTGAGCCTGGGAGCTGTGGAAGCCTTTGGTTTTGGGGGACCAGCAGGTAGAGGAAAGTCTGTCAGAGATACAGCCATGGCAAAGAGGGTAGGTTGAGCACAAGGTAGGCAGGGACAAGTCAGGTATGGACAAGAGTCTAAGCAGATAGTAGGACATCCCACTGACAGCCAGGAATGGGGACAGATGCGCATCTGGATGCCATCTGTGCAGGAACGAGGTCGGGGAAGAGGAGCTCAGACTCAGGAGGAAAGGGTGGGGTAGAGGTTGAGGGCAGTGGGAGGGGAGGAGGACTCGGAAGCAGGGTCTAGGGATGGCAGAGCGCATGCCCACCAGCCCACAGGGTGATCAGAAAGGACACCTTTGCTTTAGGCAGATGCAGTGGTGGGCCAGGTACAGGGTCTGACAAGCTCAGTCCGGATAGGGTAGCAGATCCTCTCATTTCTCTGCCTGCCCACAGCCCAAGGGCTCTGAAGGGAAAACAGCCAAAAGAAAGTGGCGGAGGAAGATTCGGGAAACGGGGAGAAGCCCAGCTACCTGAGCACGCCAAAGAGCTCCAGAGATGGTCACAATGGTGTGGGAAGTGGTCTGGTAAATGTTAGGATGAGGCAGTGAGAGAATTGGAAGCTCTGAGCCATCAGCATGAGACACACCTGAAGGAGGACCCTGCACATGCGCCTCCCTCCAGTATGGTGTGACCTAGGGAAGAAGCTTAACATCTTCAAGCCTCAGTTTACCAGTCTGTGGTACGCAAGGGTTGGACATGATGCTCAGGTCCCCTGTATTGCTTGAGTTCCATTAACTAGTGTTATCATTCATAACGAGGGTGATCCAAGGCCAGTCCCACAAGGGGCAGTGGCAGGTGATCCGAGGCCTTGGTGCGGGAGGCAGAGAGATATGTCAATGTGGAGAGAGCTTGGGTATGGAGTTTATTTAGTGGGTATTGGGTATGGTATATAAGAGTAAGGGGTTATGGAGAAGGGGAGAGAAGAGGGTACAGAGAAAGAGGAAAGAGAGAGGAGGGAGGAAAGGGGAGAAGGTAGAGAGGCCATAGTTACCTCTTTAGAAGAGGCAGGGGGCTGGAGAGGAGGCAGGAGGTCCCCCTTGCCTTGGTGGTGGGAAGGGAGAGATTGGAAGTGGGCGGTGCTTGTCTCTTAAAGGGGCAGGATACCCAGGTGACAGGCCTGGCCAGCGGATTACAACCAGCCCAAGCATTTACCATACCATGTGATCCTCCCAGTAACGTTTATCTCCCAAGTAATCTCACTGGAATGCCTGCACTAAGAGAAAGATTGTCTACAGACTTTTTGAGACAGGATCTCACTATATAGCCCTGATTTACCTCAAGCATGTTATGTACACGTCAGGGTTGGTACTGAACCAGCAGCAATCCTTCTGCCTCAGTCTCCAGGGTACTGGGATTACAGGCATGTCTGCCACACCCAACTGTGTACCCACCAGTTTGATGGCATTTCAAGGCTTTTGGCTGGAGGCATTAGAGTAGGTTCCTAGAGTCCAAGGACTTCGTAAGAAATGCTTTTCTACTTTCTCCTGGATCACTCTAGAGCAGTGGTTCTCAACCTGTGGGTTGCAACCCCTTTGGGGGAGAGGGGTCAACTAATCCTTTCACAGGATTGACCAATCCTGCATATCAGATATTTACATTATGACTCATAATTTTGTGGTTGGGGGGGTCACCACAACACGAGGAACCAACTGTATTAAAAAGGGTCGAAGCACTAGGAGGCTGAGAACCACTGACCTAGAGGGGAACAGTGGGTACCACGTGGGCGTAGTTCCCTGGGGAGGAGCCTGCTGGAACGTTTTACTCCACTAGAACGCTACTAATAAAGTTCTAATTCTACTTATGTTTGCCTTGTATGAAAAAAAGAGCGGGGAGAAAGAGAAAATGGCTAACGGAAATTCCCTGGTGATTCAGAGCCCCCTCTCCTGCCAAGAACCTGTCACAGAAGTATGTCTGGTGCTGCCAGGCCTCACATCTACTCGGCATTCGTGCTCTAATTATTTCCACATGCAGTTCAAGAAAAATGCCTCATCAAGAGTTTCTTTAAAAAAAAAAATCCCCCACACCTAAATCCCCAACACTCTCAATCCTGGGTGGAGAAGGCTCCAGCTCAGCTGGCTGAGCCATCCCAGACAGCCAGT
Source organism: Alexandromys fortis (assembly GCF_014885135.2). Taxonomy (NCBI): domain Eukaryota; kingdom Metazoa; phylum Chordata; class Mammalia; order Rodentia; family Cricetidae; genus Alexandromys; species Alexandromys fortis. Next base: position 23,943,257 of record NW_026067944.1, on the reverse strand, counting down.
TTTAGAAGCATCCCCTGCAGCAAAAGCCACATCTGGACCTGCGACATCCCTGCTTGCTCCCAGCCCTCCCTCCATCCTGAGCAAACTGACCCTCTATCTCCCTAGGCTTCCCCAGCCAGGAACCAATTAGTATCCATTCTTCAGAATTCGGAGTGGAATGCAGAGTTCGTTGTTCTGACTTGGTGGGAGGGTGTGGGGACAGGGATACAACCAAGAGGCATCTTGCTCCATTGGCCAGTTCCAGCAATACCTGGGAGGTGGCTGTTGGCAACACACACTTGCCAGGAAAGGAATGGGCTGTGGCAAAATAACCACAGTAACTACCGGAATTGGGGAATAGTGAACTCGACTCCTCACTTCTATCTGTGGCTCAATTCCATTACCCCGATTTGCATACAGCTCCCTGTCTTAGTGTTCTACTGCTGGGAAGAGACACCACGGCTAAGAAGACTCTTATGAAAGAAAGCATTTAAATGGGGGGGGGGGCTCGCTATTAATGGAGTTTCAGGGGTTTAGTCTATTATCATGGCAGGGAGCATGGTGGAAGGTATGCAGGGTTCTGGAGAAGCAGCTGAGAGCAAGCAGCTAGAAAGACTCTGAAAACCCATCTCGAGACACTCTTCCTCCAACAAGATGACACTTCTTGGTCCTTCTAATCCTTTCAAACAGCGACTAAGCATTCAAATATAAAAGAGCCTATGGGGGCACTCTTATTCAATCCACTCTGCTCCCCTATTCTCAAGAGAAGTCACTGTCCTGCACACTGGTTCCCACGCGGGTTGGCTGCCTGACTGGCATACACCAGCCCTTACTTAGACACATCCACAAGGCATGGTCTTTCCCCCTCTCTGTGTGACTTTGCCTGTTTAACGTGGCCTTGGCATCCTTGACCTCATCACCGGAGATGCTCTTCTTTTCCGACTGCTCGACTGTGAAGAATGCGGGTGGGGGGAACCTGTGAGTAGAGCAAGTGGCCAGGACAGGTTAAAAGCACAAATCTGGGCTCCTGAGGTTTTCCAAGTCCAAATGAGAGCTCATATTACCCTTTGAGAATAATGGTGTTAGGAGATATTGCTGGATGCTTCTTTAGCCTTCAGATGGGCAGAGAATGTCCCACAAGACCAGCTTAGACTATAACAATCTGGGAAGTCTGATTTATTAACAGGCTTCCCTAAATTCTTCCTGTCCTTCAGGGTTTGGCTCAGGCCATGTTACTTCATCCTCAGTGAACCTTTATTTTTGATTGTTAGAAACTCCTCCTTCCTCGTCTGACTTATAATTCTCCCTTGTATGAACCCATTTTGATTATTTAAAAAAAAACAGTAATTGACTGTATATATATATATTCCTTCCAGCTGAGCTACAACCTTCTAGGTGATAGGAGTCAAGCTTTTTGTAGGCCCTAGCATATCAGCCATGTCACTCAATCAACCTTAAGGAAGAGTTAAAGGGCTTGGGTCACATCACTCTGGGCTGCAGCAGCAAGACACAGTGACAGTATGGATCCTCTCCTGGAACTGACCCAAGGGTGGAGTCTTCTGCAGAAAGAGACTGAAGACGCCACAAATCTCCATCAGACCATTAATATCCAGCCTGGGATTTTCCCAATCTGGGATTGTCTATGACCCACCATAGACACCCGCAGGTGTATGTCTATGGGCACGTGTGTGCTGATGAGGCAGCTTGAAGGCAGGGGGTGGCAGAAATGACTTTCCGTGTCTATGATTCTGTGTGCTCCTGCTGAGACATGCTGAACCAATAAGAAAGAGAGAAGGAAGGTGGACGGAGTCCAGCGGGACTGCAGGCTGGATAAAGGCAGCCTGACACCTTGGTGGCCTAGTCAGAGAAGCAAGCGAGACATGACAAGAGAAAGAGTGGAGTGGGCTGGTTCCCTGGGGCCGCTGTTTGGCAACCTCTTCCTAGGAACCCTGAGCCTTCATTATCCTAGGACATAAAAGCAACTGGGCTGCTCAACAAACTGCTCTGTCCCTTTTGTGGCAGAACATTTGAGTCTCCTGGCTATTGGCAGAACATCTGGGTCTCCTGGCACCCAACTCAGGTTCACTGCAAGCCTGGTAATGGGCTGCAATTTACTGGAAATTGAATTGGGAGGGAAGGCCCAGACTTAGCTGGACTTATGGAGTGTGTTTTCTCCGGGACTGGTTACTGTCAAAGGGATTGTGAGGCCCAACCAAGACAGAGACCTTCTGTCAGTGGAACTGGGAGACCTGTCTGTATAGGGGGCAGAACGATGAGGCTTCGGTTGAAAAGGGGGACAGAGCTCCGAGACTCTTTTGGAGGATGTGTGGTTGCAGAACAGCTGTCAAGATTCCAACATCCTGACAATTTTTTTTTCGAAAAGTGTCGAACGGGTTAAAACTTAAAAACTCCCAACTAAATGAAGTCTCCATATGTGTGTGTGGCTCAGGAGGGTTCTAGGAGACGCAGACAGATGTAATTATAAGTGTGCAGACAGTTTGTTACCATGGAAACTGCTGGCCAGGAGAAATCTGGAGTCCCAGGAATAGTCTTCCCGGGAACTGCCTGAGGCAGGTGCTACTCCTCCGGCTTGCCTGCTTCCAGACGGCTCTTGGGTCCCTATCCCACCCTTCAGTGATGTGAGCCAATAGTTCCCTTGGCATCATCCCAAGGAAGAGAGCTGCGTGTCGCTAGAGGGAAGGCCACACGCTCCTTTTCTGTTTTATTACAGTCAGCGGCTCTGGGAAGGACAAGCAGAATAGGGCCTGTGGGTGCGGCTTTCAGCCATCTATCCTATCCGCTGGGACAATAGAAAGGGGGCAGACAGCAGCACAAACCGCGACCCTAATCACATTGATCGTGAGGTCTACAGAGGGAGGAAGGGAGAGATTATTTTATAGAGTAGGAACTCTACCTTGATGTCTGCGGGTCCCCAGAAACTCAGGTACAGAATTGAGGACTGGATTTCAACGGGACATACACATACTAAAACTCTCCAACTGGAACTCCCTCTGTACTTAGGAGCAGTGAGAAACCTAAGAAATTACTACTCAGGATATGGGCTGTTTCTTGCGGCCCTGCATCCACAGCCATGATTCTGGGTAACTTGGGAGAGGGGCACCCATGTTTCTAACCTTGGTCATTATAAATGCTCTCACCTGCTTCTCTAAAAAGGTAACCCCATTTCACACATTGTCACCAATGGAGACTCCGAACTGCTTCCTGGCAGTAAAGGGGCCAGGAGTTAATCATTCCCAGCACGGAGGCTTAATAAAGTTCCCCAGAAGAGGGGACATTTCTTGGGGTACATTCTTACACATTCCTTAACCAGAAGCAGTGGCCCTGGGTTCCTGTGGTCAGGAAGTGCAGGGAAAGGTCAGGGTCCCCCGGGAGACCAGCAGAAATGACTATATTTTAGGCATAATACAGCCAGGCTGAATACTATGAGCATCTGGTTCAGCCACAAGCACAGTTACAAAATTGCAGGCTATTTAGAGGGGAAGGCCCACCCAGGACGCATCCTCTAGTAATGTCCCAGACACTGCCAGTCTCAGCCATCTGTGTCTAGCAGGAGTCCTGATGTTTACTACACTGCCACGCCGGCGATGGCCCCCATCTCCAGTCTGGCTTTAGACCGGAAGCTACTGAGCTAACGTCCTCTTTTACCTGTACTCAGGCTCAGATTCTAGGACTGGAAAAGTGGGGTACAGCTCTCTGCCAAGTTTGGGACTTCCCCAAGACTCCTGAGGTAAGAAGGGTGCCTTAAGATGTACAAGGATCAATATTTACCTATTGCTCTCTCTCTGCTCTGGCCTTCCACAGGATTTTAACAAGTCTGATTAGAGAAATGTCAGTCTTTCTAGAACAAATTAAGAGCTACATAAAACCAGTTCCTGTGGAGAAAGGTAAGACTCTAAACAGAGATGAATCTTTGAACAATCCTTATTTCTCCAAGGTGAATGTGTAGACTCCATTTCTAAGAAAGTGGAAACAAACACAAAACAACAAAAACAGGCCAAATAACCAAGCAGTAAAATAACACACACACACACACACACACACACACACACACACACACGCTCACCTTCATTCTTTCTCCCCCAAACCATGCTGTATCCATGTGCTGGAGGCTCGAAGAAGAACAAAGTACAGTACATATTTGAACAGCTCATAGATAGGTGAAGAGCGAACATGTATGTGGGCTTTCAAGGAACAGAAACACGGCGGTCTAATAATGTTGACTCAAGACAATGCAAGGCCTATGCAATCTATGGCTAAGAGAGGCTTTAGCTCAAATCCAAAATGACCTCCCACCCCAGGGTCATGTTTCTAGTATTTTACCCTTGGCTTGTAGCACTGCTTTGAAGGTGATGGGGCCTTGGTGAGGGCCTTTGATGATTAGGCCATCCCTGAATCCATCTCTTCTCTGCTTCTTGGTTGGTGGCCGTGTCATGAGAAGCCACAGGAGCAAGCTCCCAGCACCAGGGACTTTTTCATTCCTGTCACCTTCTTTGCTGTCATAGACTGAACTCTCTCTGAAACTGTGTGACAGAGGAAGCCTGTTCTCCCTGAGTTGTTGCTGGAATATTCTGATCTTTCAGGTTTGTTTGTTGGCCAGAAAAGCAACCAATGTAAGTGACAGTTGTCTGGAGAACTCTTAACTAACAAACATGGAATACCAGCTTCGGACTGCTAAGTTGTCTATTAATTTAATATTAGCCATTTTCTATAAAGCCAAAAGAAGTGTTTTGCAAAAACAAATAGAAGCAAAAAATTATTTTAAACTGTATTTCCCAAATGTTACCCTTTCAATGTATTATTAGAAAAGCTTACATATTTTTTTCATACTGTCTTGACTTAATTGGTTTTTTTTTTTCCAACACGGAGTTTCTCTGTGTAGCCTTAGGCTATCCTAGAATTTCCTCTGTAGACCAGGTTGGCCTCGAACTCAAAGAACTGTCTGCCTCTACCTCCTGAGTGCTGGGATTAAAGGCGTGCACCACCAGTGCCCGGTAGTTAATTGTATATTTTGTAAAAAAATAATTTTATTAACTTTCTTTTCTGACAATTTCATACAGGAACACAATGCATTCTGGTTATCTTTTCCTTCCTTCCATCCTCTCCTCTCTGCCACACTCCCGATTCCTTAAGTCCCTTCTGTGGAGGTCTTTCTGTTTTGCTTTGTGATCCACGTTTAATCAGGGTGAGCTGCGTGACTATGAGTTTGGAATTGTCTGCTGGAGCCTGAGAGGATCATGGGTAGATGACTGAAGACGATGAGTGCCCTTCCCCCAAGAGTCTCCCGGTTGAGAGGCACACCTCTGCCATCCCTGATCCCTGATGACTGACAGACCTCGGCTTATGCAGGCCCAACCTGCCTATGTGGCGGCAACCTCAGCTGCTGTGATGTCACGACTGCAATGGCCGAATGGTGCCCAGAAAACAGCAATTTGCAGGTTCTACCCCCCAACTTCTGGCTCTTGCTGTCTTCCTGTCTCCTTTTCTACAAAGTTCCCTAAGAGTCACAGTGTCCTGGTTAGGACTGGGTACTTGGCTGCTCCAAGAACCTGGAGTAGCCATGGGTCTCTGCAGTCAGCACCATTCACTGCCAAAGGATGACCCTCGTATACACGTGAGCTACATGCATCTATGTTTATAGACATACATAATTTTTAAAGATTTATTTATTTATTTTGTTTACAGTGTTCTGTCTACATGTATACCTGCAGGTCAGAAGAGGGCACCTGATTTCATTACAGATGGTTGTAAGACACCATGTGGTTGCTGGGAATTGAACTCAGGACCTCTGGAAGAACAATCAGTGCTCTTAACCTCTTAGCCATCTCCAGCCCCCAGGTGAATATTTCTACAACAGTTCAGGAACATGTCACTCTGGCTACACAATGGTGACTTACCATCTAGGACCTCAGACCTCCTCAACCATGGATTTTTGACTGAAATTCCTACCTGACAGCCTGTTATTGACATCTGCAGGATTCACAGTGGGCTCAAGTCATTGATGAATTTGGCAGCCTGCAGAGTGGGTTTTTTTTTTTTTTGGGGAACTCTGCAAGCTGGAGAGCCTGAAGGAAGCATCCATCTGAGCTCCAGTTTGATTTCCCTACACCTTGCAGTGAAAGTGTGTTGTGTCTTCAGCAATAGGATCTTGTCAACCAGTTCTGGTGGGGAAGGCAGTGAATGGCAAGAGCCTGTGTTGTTTGGGGGTGGGTGGGTTCTGGGCTCATCTGATGAATAACTCGTAAGGAGATAATTGGATATTTCTCTTATATTTTTGGTTGTGAGCCTAGCCTTTAACGGCTGAGCCATCTCTCCAGCCCGGATATTTCTCATCTGAACTAGCCACACTGGAGCAGTTAGAGCAACTTGGTGCCTAGAGAAGCCACTCATACTAAAGAGGGCAGTTCTCAGTGCTCAGTTCTGATGTTACTGAATCAGAGGAGGAGCTTTGAATGTTCTAGAAGGGTATATATAACTGAAGTCCATGATATGAAGATATGGGCAAGGCAGCAGACTGAGCTGTGTCTAGGAGCGAGATGTGGAAGGAAGGAGTAGACTTCGCAGTGGGCCAGTGCCATGGGCACATAAGCCTCACTTTGGCTCTGCTTCCAATGCCCAGAGCCCAGTTCCATCAGCAGGATGGTTTCCTCTGTGAGAAAAATGTTAGGTTCAAAGGGACAACACAGCGGATGAAGGTGCTTGCACACAAACCCGATGATCTGTGTTTATCCCTTAGTTCACATTGCCGAAGGAGGGACCTCACCAGCATATTGCCTTCTGACACGCACACACATGCCACGGCACACACAACAATCTTTCCCACATAAGGAAATGAAAATGTCCAAAAATAAAAAGTTCGATATTTTCTACGTTTGGACTTTGAGCAGCTTGGCTTGTGGATCACATAAACAAACATATTTTGAGCTTTCATGGACATATTAAACAATGAGGTAGCTATGTGTTGTCAAAAACTTTCCTCTTTGTCATTTACATGACTTTTTTCTCTCCCTTTCTCTCTCTCTCCACATACACACACACACGCACACACACATGCACACGCGTGCACACACACACTACTAGTGTTCTGAGATGAAATCACTGAAAACACACGTTTTACTGTTGGAACATTTCTGCCTTGCATTCTTCCCTTGGCGCAGCTGGGAAGAAAAAGCTGGAAATCGACGTGTGCTGCCCAATCAGCCCAGGCCCCTGCTAACAGGAAGCCTACAGAGAGATGGTGAGGGTGAGGAACTTGGTTCCGTTGCAGAAAAACCCTCTTTTTTTTTTTGCAGGGAACAAAATCCCACGAGACCCTCATGTTGTACCAACATTGCACAAAGACCTCCTTTTCTGTGCAAAAGGCTGACAGTGGCTGTACTGGTTTAGCTGCTATGGTCAGATCTGCATTTATGGAGGAAAAATATCCCAAGTACTATGTAACAGGATAGCTCCAGAAACCACCACTCTTTGCCTCTAACTGATCGACACTGGAGAAATGCCACATATTTGACTGCTTTTGGTTACCCTAAGAGACCTCCGACTCCACTCAAAGGTGGAATGACAGGCTTTGATAAGTCAGGAAAAAGCTGGTCTGTGGGTCAAATGTAAGAGTCTGGAAAGCTGGGTACCAGGAGAGCTGGGGGTTCGGAGGGGCAGCTCCCTGCTTGCCAGGTCTTCCTTCAGTGCTGTTCACTGTGTTGAGGTAGTCTTTTCTGGAATAAAGGAATTCTTCCACGAGACCCATGTGTGTCCATCTGGCAGCACTGGAGGATTTGTGCTTCTTTGTTTGGAGACATCTCGCTCATGGCTGCTGTGACATGCGAGTGCCAGGACAGGAAGGACTTCCCCAAGTGAGGGTGACAGTCAGGAGAGGGACAGTGACTCATAGGCTGCAGGAAGTCGATCCACCAACAACGGGATGTCTCGCTTTATGCTGTACTCCAGGGAGCATTCGCTTCCTCTGGGAATGGTGCCCAGTTACAGCAGAATTGCTGAGCGTGGAAGTTAAAGAACAAAAATATTGACTACTCAGCTAGCCTCTGCTAAAATTTCAGCTTCTTTAGGACCCGAAAGGATTAGAATCCCGGAGTCTGATTAAGCAAAGTCAGCACTGCTAGGATGTTCAAGGTTAGACAAAGGGTCGCTGAGCTGGGATGGTCAACCCCTTTCCTTGGCACAGAGATGATGACCCTCGGATTCAGAATAAAAGACAGGGCAGCACACTGCACAGGACCACAGCCTCATTAATTGTCCAGTCGGTGGGCAATGCAACCAGCACTTTCTAGACACCCATTCAATAATCCTTTATTCAATAAACACGGTTCTAGGGGGAGCTGGGGACTCACTGGTAAGTGACGCTATCAAGGGTTCTGTTTTAAGGAGCATGTATTCTAGGAGGACAAAGAATGAACAAACAAAAGCAAGTCCATCTTGCACCATGATGCTGGAGGGCCGCATGGTACGGATTACCAAAAGCTGGGGAAGAGGAGAGCTTACCTCGTATGGTTGGTAACATCTGAGCTGAAAACTGAAGCATGAGCAGGTCATCCACAGGGAAGGGAATGGCAAAGCTGGATGGGACGTGTTCTGCTCCCAGAGCAGAAATAAGGCCACTGTGACTATGGTACATGGTACCACAGGAAGAGAGGGGGGCAAGGGGCTGGCAAAGGCCAGAGCATCGAGGGCCTGAAGGTCACTGAGAAGACAAATAAATACAATAAGGGACATCTGAGGGCAGTGCACAGAAAGTGGCACTGTAGATGGGGTTTTACCAAGGCTACTAGAGATGCTGTGTGGAGAAGCAGATGGCCAGGCGATACAGACAAAACACAGAGCATCTAGGATGCTCCTGTAGTGATACAGGCATGCGATGAGGGTGGCGGTGGAGACAGAGGATGCTCAACACAGGTGATGCATTCTGACAGGAAAGCCTGTAGCAGAATTTGTTAAGAGACTGGATAATGAAAATAAGATACCAGGGAGGCCATATGTGGCAGCACACACCTTTAACCCTGGCACTGGGGTAGGTTTTAGATCAGCCTGGACTACATAGTGAGTTCAGGCCAGCTAGAGCAGCAACTTGAGACCCTGTCTTAATTCAGAGAGAATTCTTGAATATTTTCACTTACAGACAGAGCCATGTTGATGGCCCCAACCTGAGTCATCCCCAGAAGACTTTTCCCCCTGGACTTGCCTTGGATTCCAGATAGGCCCTATATCATCCTCATGAAAGGGGTTCATTGGGAAGCAAGTTCCACAAGACCCGGGGACAGATACAGATAGGCTCTGCTTGCAGAAGTTCATTTGGATTACTCCTGGAACATTAGCCTTGAAATATTCATGGCAGTGGGGCTCACACATAACCCTAGCATTTGAAAGCTGAGGTTGGAGGATGGCCCATAATCTGAGGCCAACCTGAGCTACAGAGTGATACCATATATGTGTGTGTGTGTGTGTGTGTGCATGTGTGTGTGTGTGTGTATGTGTTAGCGTTCCAACATGGTTGGCTATATCCACACAAAACCTGAGGAAGGTTGAAAAGGATCTCTAGACAAAAACAAAAACAAAAAAAGTTTAGCCACCCCCCCCCCCATTGAATTTTTCTTGCTGGCTGTGTGCTGCAGCTCCTTTAAGAGAGGTCTTTCTGATTCAGTGTTAGATGGCGGCTTCCCGGTTCACCAGCACGAATGGCTCTGACTCTTTTGGATGGTTTGCCTACAGAGCACTTGAATGGGGTTTGTGCACCCAGATGCTTGTATGCTTGGGGTTAGGAGGAAAAGTAGCTGAGACCATGCCTGCTGCTCAGCGCCCCCCAACCTGGGTAGGTGGCTGGATCAGGTCTGCTAGGAGTACACAGGCAGGAGAGCATGGTGGAGTCCAGCTGTCACTCAGAAAAAAAGGGTGTATATGCTGCACGGTGCTACCCAGAGTTGAGGTGGTGAGGATGGTTCCCACCCAGTGGTCCTAGAACCTGCGGTAAACTACCTCCAGATTTAAAGCCTGAGAGAAGTGAAGACAGCACCCAGGGCCACTGAGACCAAGTTGCTTAGCATTTTAAAAAGTACTCTTGAACAGAAAATGATTTCAGATACACAACAGGACAGATTCAGACATAAAAGACCTCTAAACGAGACACGGTGTGTTTAAAAAAAATGTACATAGGCTTGGGAAAAATAATAAGCCACGTAGGGATGGGATATACACAGAGATTCTGGATTATGTATATTATTGTGTTTTCTTTGAATTTTTTGACTGTTAAAGAGCTACGTGACAAGAGACCTTTCATTGTACAGGCTGCAAAGCTAAACCAACATATATACTTTAAAGGTATCTTGTCTTCAAAATTTGGGTCTAAGGATATGTTGCTTTGGAAAAGATGTTCTTCTTTTATTTCCACAGAGGATGAGAACCTGTGGATTCATTCCAGGCTAATGTGGTTTGATGGATAAAGACCCCCTGAAAGGTTGCCTTGAACATCCCCTCAAAAAATTACTTCTCCTAGTAAACAGCAGAAAGCAGTTTGAAGAGAACCATACCCATATTCCCAAATATTGTTTATAAATGTTTGTTTATATTTAAAGGGGGATATACTATAGAGATTAGCACTGGTCTAGATTTTGATTTATTGATACAAATTTAAGGTCAATTTTGTTATACTGTGTATTTATATTTCTGCTCTTGATTAAGGTATTCTGTTTGTGCAGTTCATTTAAAAAATGTAATGTATAATTAAGAAATATAGGTTAACAGATTATCACTTATAATAGTCAAGCTTGTAGTCATGTTAGTTAGGTATTCTAGATATATATAGATATATTTTATTTAGACAGATATTCTTCAAATCTTTCAGAGACCTTCAGAATATGTCATTTAAATGTTTTAAGTAGTTAGGATTTTTCATGACAGTGAGACACATCTGCTCCTGGCAGCACCAATTACTTCAAGAGGGTGATGGGCATTGAAGAGGCTCCTTACAGAGTTGGTTAGCCATTTGGGCAGGAAACTGCTCTTGCCTGGACTGCTTGATGGTATGTTGGGTGAACTGGACATGCAAGACCCACAGAGAAATGACTGTTGAGATGGTCCTTCGGGGTTCCTGTTTCATGGAGTCTGCTAGATATTCTGCAGGACACAGAAGAAAGTGACTGACAAAGTGCCAATATAGGTGGAACTGTCTGAAATTTCCTGCTTCATGGAAAAGTCTGCTGGATACTGTGGGCCTGTAGGCTGAAGATGGATGCCTCAACGGTACAAAAGAAATTTGGGTGACTGTCCAGGCAGCGAGATATCTCTGTCAATTCTAGAGTTTTGGAAGTTGCTTACAATACACATCTTGTTTACTTAGTTAATATCATATCCTCTAGAGTCTTCGATGGAGTTGAAGAATTCATAGTTAGTTATAATTTTCCTTAGTTTTGATAAAAGATAAAATATATATAAGTATTGTAACTGTAATTCTTACTTGATACCTATTTTGTTATATGTAATTTTACTATGCTAAAGTTAAAACCTTCCTTTTTATTTAAACAGAAAAGGGGGTGATGTGGGATTCCCCTCTGTATGCCGTGAATACCTTTGGTTAATAAAGAAACTATCTTAGCCTATTGATAGGGCGGAGTAGAACTAGGTGGGAAAAACTAAACTGAATGCTGGGAGAAAGAAGGCAGAGTCAGGAGAAGCCATGTAGCCCGGTCAGAGACAGACGCCAGATGGAACTTTACCCACATGGCGATACACAGAGAAATGGGTTAAATTAATATGTAAGAACTAGTCAATAAGAAGTTAGAGCTAAAGGCCAAGCAGGAATTTAATTAATACAGTTTTTGTGTCGTTATTTCGGGAATCTGTGCAGTCGGGAACCAACAAGCTGCCTCCATACTACATGTATGCATGTATGTATGTATATATGTATCTGTGTGTGTAATTTATACTAGGTTTTGAAACGGTGTTCTGTGGAGAAATGAATGAAATCGTTGGGAAGCACTGCTTACTTTGTCTTCCTCTTCACATATTCTGATACTGGTGAATTTCTGAAAAGCCCTGCACTTAAAAACTATTTAGTGTAGCATAGACCTTAACATCGCACAATACACAGTCCAGGTTAGGCTTCCTGCCGTTTCCTGCGGTTCTACAGCCTGCCAAAACTGAAGCGGTGACCAGAATAAGTGGTCTCAACTGAGCGTTTACCTTCCACAAGACACTTTGGCTCCCTCGCCTCCCTGGCCACACACCATCTACTGATGCTTTTTAAATTTCCAGAAGCATCATTTCTCCTTAAGTTTCCTCTCAGACCCTATCTTAACTTTGCAAAAACAACCCACCCGCCCAGGTATCGTTCCAACCATGCATCCCATCCGCAGAGTTCTCTCACTCAGCTTATGTCGGGAAACGCTGATGGCCAATCAGCAATTCTTCACCCTAGCACAAAAGCGGATCAGCAATTCTTCTTCACCCTAGCACCCTCCTCGTTTGTTTAGCCACAGCAACGGCGTTTAGGCAGCTGCTCTCCTTTTCCCCATCCTCCTCCTCGTCATTTTCTACTTTCTCATATTTACTACTGTGTAAAGCATTGGCTTTCACTACGACAACTTCATACAGACTTTGTTCAACATTTCTGTTGCTCCTCGTTCCCCCCCCCCCCCCGTCCCATCCTCCTCCTGTCTTTCCCCTTCTTCCCCACAGTGGTGCCCATTCTGCTTCATGCTTCCTATCTGAGCTTCCCAGCCCCCGTTTCTAGGACACGATCACCATGGAACAGTTGGTGCTTTGAATACCCCAGCCATAGAAGCTCTTAACCTTCCTTTCTCCCATAAAGGGAACTTTATGGCTTTCTGAATATGGCTCCTGTCACATCTGAGGTCACAGGTTGGCAGTCTAGGGCTTATGACAGTATCCAGGTACCCAGGAGCCAAACACATTCTCACTCCACACGAATGAACACGCACTTGTGCATGCATCACACACACACACACACACACACACACACACACACACACACCACACACAAAGAGCCAGCCAGCCCTGCGGAAAGCCAACCCTGCCCCACTCCCAGCACAAGCAAGAAGACATTTCCTGTAATTAGAACCAGCCACCTGAGAATGAGGAGGTCTCTACATCTTAGGTCCCTGGGACAATGCCATTTACACTGAGCACAGTGACAACAGCACCTGTAAACATAATCCAGCCAACCAAGGGAACAGCCTGTGTGGACAGCAGGCCCCTAATATAACCACCGTTCAGGGGAACAACTTAAGACACAAGGAGCCTTCTGTTTGATTAAACGTGTAAGAGGATTTCGAGGGGAAGTACAATTTCCTAAGCGGTAAAGTGATGGAACCAGTTCAAAATCCTTGAAAGTTAGTTATTCTAATGGGACTTTATACCACCACTATGGCTTTCGGGGGGGGGGTTAAAAATGCCTAAAAGATGATTTTGAATGCATAACAGTCAGAGCCACATCTCATCCAGATCAAACTATACAGGTCCTTTTGTAGAAAATAAACAGACTTTTTCCCAGTTATATTTCTAGGAGAAAGCTGTTAACTTTGTAACTGCCCTGAAAGTAATTGGTCCCTTTAAAAAATTAGGAAATTTTATCAAAAAATAAGTAGCTGGCTGGGCAGTGGTGGCACATGCCCTTAATCTCAGCACTCGGGAGGCAGAGGCTGGTGTATCTCTGTGAGTTTGAGGCCAGCCTAGTCTACAGAGTGAGTTCCAGGACAGCCAGAGCTGTTACACAAAGAAAACTTGTCGAAAGAAAGGAAGAAAGAAAGGAAGAAAAGAAGCAAACAAGCTGGAGAGAAGACTCAGTTAACACTTAAGAGTGCATGCAGGTTTTTCAGTTCAAATCCTGGTACCCACATCAGGTAGCTCGCCTGTAACTACAGCTCAGGGTACCAATGCCTCTGACCTCCATGGGCCCTTAACCACACAGACACAGACAAACACACACACACACACACACACAACTAAATAAATAAATAAAATTAGAAAAGGAATAGACTGAAGTTATTAACTGGAGTTATTAGGGACATAACCTCAGCCCCGGCAACCCCTAAGATAAGCCAGGCTGGGCCTCCCATCCTCAATAAGCCAATCAACAAACAAGCAATAGTGGAAAGTAGAAAAAGGAGATTTCTTCAACGAGGCCACATTAGAAAGAGTATCACCCCCCCCCCCACACACACACGCAAGTACATTGTTAAGGTCCTAGTGATATTAAGGTTTAAACAGATAATATAAGGTGTGGAGTCCAGATGAAGGTAGGGTCCTTCCCCTCCCCCCCATCATTGGCTCCGGACACTACCGCCAAGTGGTCTGACAAGTTGTAAGAACTGTGTGACATCTTCTAGGAGACAAGGTCCCCTCCCCTCTGGCTACCACCAGGCTTCAGCTTTTCCCACCATGAGCTTCCTGGAGCAAGTCCACTCTCTCGTGGCCAGTTGTTTCAGCATTCTGATAGCCAAAGGGTAGGGCACAAGTGTGGGATACCGTCATTCCTGCCACGACGGTTACATAGGGAAGGCTGCACGTGACACATCCAACTTTAGCAAGCACCTGGACTCGAGCCTCCCTCTCCTTCTTTTGCCATCTTCCGGAAGGGAACTGAGGAAGCCAACACCAGCGGGTCTTCCTTGGCTGGGGTCCTCCTGGTCCTCAGCCAGCCTGTGCTGCATTGCAGAAATCTTGCTGAGCAAGATGCAGACACATGCCTTTAAAATAAATGCCTACCCAGGAATTCTGATTCCCTGCATGCCTGTCAGCAAAGTCAAGGCAACACGGGCTAAGACAGGAAAGTAAAGGAGAGGAGGGGGGGGGGGGACAGAGCACTGGGGCATATTCACATTCCTGAGATTCTCAGGACCAGAGGAGCCTGGAGTTTCTGGGTAGCCTGGCCCCGCCCTAGTTGACTGCAGCATTCTGAGAAGCCTGTTCCCACCAGGAACTGGTGCATACATATTCTCTCTCCGACAGAAGCTTTTGGGAACTAAGATAGGCCAGCAGAAGCTATGAAGCTTCCCTGGGCCCTCACGACCGAGGTTGCATCAGTAAAGGGGACCTGGGTGTGCGAGCGTCTGTGACGGTCGCCATGAACAGCTGCACATCTGTTTTACTGTTTGGTAGCTGGTCCAGCAGAAATTCCTCCTCTCTCAGTACCACTCCAAGTTTTAAATGATCCAAACATCCCTGTGACAGTGACCAGGAATTCCTCTAGGCTATCTTTGAGTCCCTTATCCATTTTCATGTCGTCTTATAAATGTTATGCCCCAAACACGGATCTCTCTCCGAACTTAGTTGGCTTAACTAATAGCAGGCATTAGTTTGGCCATTTTTGCTTGAAGTGGAATGATTGACTGACTGAACGAATGACACATGGGTTCACTAGTAGTCACAAAAGTAAGCACTGTACCTAGGCTTAGAGCGACGACATGGCGGTATAACCAGAAGTCACGCGGTGAAACGGGGGAGCTAAGCAGAGGGACTTCCAGTACACACTTGCCCCTCTCCATTAGTTCCCACAGGGATTTGTTGTTGAGGCTAAGTCTTACTATGGGATACTGGCAGATGCCTGTGCTCCCCCAGGAGTGAAATTCAAGTCAGTATGCATGGGTGTGCATGTGCAAATGTGTGTCCATACATGTTCTAACCTGCACAAGAACCCCTATCAGGGAGGACACATACAGTGCATGAGTAGCCCCTATTCAGAGCCAGACTTCGGGGTACTTGAGCACCTGACCATCTACTAAAGCGTAGAAACAGGAGCCAGGACAGGGCACCAACATCAGTGGGACTGAAGCATCCATGTTGACCTTGGCTTCCTCACTAAGGCCATTCCAACAAGTCACTTGATTTGAGTGCGTATCTCAGAGACAAAAAGACCAGTGCCTGAGACAGCCACAAACACTCAACACTGACTCATAGATCAAGGCCAGGGGATCAAGGCAGGACATTCAGCACCTGTCCAGAAACTCCTGTGTCTTGGTCATGGGCCAGGCAACATGGTGGGAGACAAGAAGAATTCCAATCAACTTTTCTTTTTTCTTTTTTTTTAATATTTATTTATTTATCTATTAGATATACAATATTCTGTCTGTGTGTATGTCTGCAGGCCAGAAGAGGGTACCAGACCTCATTACAGATGGTTGTAAGCCACCATGTGGTTGCCGGGAATTGAACTCAGGACCTTAGGAAGAGCAGGCAATGCTCTTAACCACTGAGCCATCTCTCCAGCCCCCCAAGCAACTTTTCTACACAGCTATGTTGTAAGCCATTTGCAACACTGCACCACTTTTTGAAAGAAAATGTGAAGGTTTGAAAAAAATCAGAAGAAAGTTGTTTGTGTCAAGAAATCTCACGCTGAGCAGTGATGGTGCACACCTTTAATCCCAGCACTCGGGAGGAAGAGGAGGCAGATCTCTGTGAGTTTGAGGCCAGCCTGGTCTACAAGGCTACACAGAGAAACCCTGTCTCAAAAAACCAGCCAAACCAAACCAAAATCTCAAGTTGCACTCTTCGGATTTTGGATTGTTCTGTACTTTTTTTTTTTCTAAAGATCTTTCTCTCGACCCCAAGGGGATTTGGCATCTCTCGTCTCTTTCTTGGTGTTCATACGCAGTTGGCACTTGAAGTAGAAACCAAATGACTTTTATCTGTGGAGAACCAGGATTCGGGGCTCTGGGGCACAAAGACTCTTCAGACACCACAACCTGGACCTCTACGCTGCACTCAGTACGTAAGAGCAGGATCCAGGGGCATCCTGCTTCCCTTTATTCTGTGTTCTTTCTCCTTAGCCAACCTCTTTCAATGGTCCCCAAGATGGAAAATGAAGGTAAGAACTAATCAAACACCCTACTTCCTCTAACTAGAGTATTTTGACAACCCAAAGTGGGTGAACTGTAAACTGCAGTTCTCTCTCACTCCTTTTGGGGGATGGGGGTAAACGTTTGTCTCGGTTCCTCCTTGGGGTGCCATTGAGTTATTTCACTCCAGCCTCCTCTGGGCAAAGACGGAGGCTTCCTCGAGCTAGCTTCCACCAAGGGCACTTCTCGGCCACATCGTCAGCCAGTACTTCTCACTTCAGAACCTCACAAGGCAGCTGAATCCTGGGCAGGCTCATCATCCACTCACTGGCTTCCTACATGTGTGGGTACATGCCAGTCCCCCAGGACAACTCAGGGCTGACTTTGAGAAAGGCAGGAAATGAGCAAGAAGAACCAGTACGAGCACCGCTGAGGCAGTCAGGGCTGCTGGGAAGGCTCAGTGCCAAGCAGACGCTGTCTAGACTTTAGCTGGCCTCTCCCAGTGGAGGGGCGAATGAGGGGTGGGGGGAGGGAGCCAGGCCAGAAAGCCTGTAGCTCTTTGTTCAGCTAACGCAAACATATGACACAACCTCATGGGCTCCAGGCTGGGGGCTCACTCTATCTTGAGACATTTCCTTCAGGGGCTGGAATCCAGCTATAGGCTGAGGGCGGTTCTGGCAATCCATCCATCAGAGGGGAGCTGGGGATGCTTCTCTTCATTCCCGAGAACTCCTAGTTCCCCCACGGAAACTGAAGTGAGCAACAGCCAAAAGAGGCACACTGTAGGGGCGAAGGGCCGTAGTTTAAAGTTCTTTCCACTGTGCGGTTTTAGCTTGTCCTTATGAAGAACGAGCTTTTGATGGGGGCCTCAAGCCTCTGATGAAAACAGTTGATTAAAACTGGTACAGATGTAGAAATGGCCACCGCCGCCCAATAAGATCCTGACTCTGAGGTAATGCTGGCTTCCGGAGGCTTTATGAACCAGTCGGTGGGCAAAGGGGCCTTTTCTGCTGGGTGGCAGAGGGGGCCCGTGCCAGGAGACATGGCTCGGTAAGTACAGTGCAGGATCGAACTGGCCCCATTGGCCCCTCACCCAGGTGTGACAATCACACTTAGCAACTAGATTGGAGGTCAGGGCTGTTTCAGTTGTCCTCGCGTGGTATGGAAGTTATGAATGCATCTCAAGGACATCTTGAGTCACTGGCCACTAGCTGCCAATGTTCCCAAACAGTAATGCAGTCCAGCATGCGTCCGAGAAGCTGCTGGGGCTGGACCCAAGCGCAGCTCATGACCGCATTCACGGGGCTGCAGCGGGTGAGGCAGCAGCATCAAGGCAGGTACCAAAGCCATCCAGCCACTGGCGTACCCGGAAGAGGGGGGATAACTGCGTTTGTACAGAGTCCACGCTACCAGCAAAATCCTGGAGTTTCAGATTATGACTTCTAGAAACAATACACCATCGCAGGGGCTTCAAGCCCTGGGTTTACATCCTGCCCCTAGATGTTGTGGGGTAACTGAGTAGTTTCTTCACGGGTAAAATGAGGATTAGAGTAGCTACTTATCAGTGTGTAAGAATTCACTTTCTGCCCCTTTTTCAAGCTCAGTGCAGGGAGGTTCTTCTCAGCCCTGTCTTCCTGTTTCTCACACCGGACCATTCTGAGGCTGTGTGTGACAGTCCCTGCTACTTCTCCCACTAGACCGAAGGCTCCTGTGACCAGGGCCTGCTTCACCAGCACTAGCTTAGTACCCCACAGGGGCACAGGTGTGAAACCTTTGACTCCCCTCTTCCCTGTAGACCTTGAGGAAACAAGTGTATCGGACGAGTGATAAAAGCAGTGTGTATGGGTTTGCCGGTTTAAACTGTGTGAAGGCAAGAAGGAGGTCTGTAGGGATTTTGTCAGCTCCTAACACAGACCAGGCCTTTTGGGATGAAGGGAAGCAGGAGGAACATGAGAAGGAAAAGGCTAGACAGAAAGGACGAGAGAGCATGAGAAGATGGCGGCGAGGAGCCCTGGCCTGGGATTGGGTAGCTGTGAGGGCATGAATTCCGGGTTCCCTCAGAGAACCAGTGCTGTGTTCCTCACTGTCACGGAACACTTCCCATGCCATGAGCTATTTTATACTCTACAAAAGCGCTCTGCAATAGAGTCTGTTTAAAGAACAGGCTTGAAGGCCAGACATGGTGGCACGGTTGTCATCTCAGCATCTGGGAGGCAGAGGCAGGAGCATTACAAAGGCAAGGCCAGTCTGGGGTGCACAGCAAGATTCTGCCACATGGGCTTAGGGACAAACTCAGTGGCAGAGCTTTGGGCTAGGTTGGGCTAGGCCCAGGGGTCAATGCTTTAGCATAACTAAAGACAGGTAAAGAAAACAGGCAAAACAGACTTGGAGATATCTAGTTTGAGAACAAGAGACAATGAAGGAGGGAACTTGAGGATCCTCTGAATGACGAGAAAATGGGAAAACACCAGGCAAGAAGCGACAGCATTTCAGATAAAGCTCTCTACAAAATGCAGCCTCAGCTGACATGCTGATACAGAAAACAAGCTTGGGAGGCAGAAACGATGCCGACTGCCTGGGGCAGCCTCTGGAATTATGGACAGGAAGGGGCTGCACATCTCACTGCATTTCAGGACTGTCTAAAGCAGAGGCAAGAGGTCAGGAAGGGCTGGCTACTCATTCCAGGGATCCCTGACGGCCGGACCCATTCGGGCTGCACACCGTTTGCGGTGGAGACAGTGCCTCCAGGAAAAGACCTGTGTAGCCCTGTGAGTCTCACACTGCTGCTAATGGAAAGACATGTGTGAAGTGACTGGTATCACACCCAGCAAGGGCCCGAGGCTTCTGCAGATTAATCAGTCATATTTATTAAGTATCACTGAAGGATACAGGAAAGACTGGGGAAAGGCAATTTTTTTCCTTAGCCAGAAGATTTTAATTTCAAAAATAACAAAGGAGAAAAGAGTCACTTTCCCTAACATGGATTCAAATGTCCCACTATACACAGACAGACAGACAGACAGACATACACACACACACTATGCACACACGCATGTGCCTGCGACACAACATAGCTTTTGCCATATGTTACGTGATTCACTCGGCAATGGCCCGAGTGCTCACAAATAGTGCCTTGATCATCCAGGACACAGGAAGTATCAGGCAGCATAAATTCCTGCTTATTCCTGAAAATAGCGAAATAGTGATTACTTCCAAATGAGGACATAAAAAGTCCGTGAAGAGATTACACGGAAACCTTTCAACCACAGCAGAAAATGCAAATTTATAGGCTGTATTTTTTGCATTATAACCACCCAGAGAACATTCTATTAGCAAGTTATTGCCAGACTCTGCTCATGCGGAAGCCGCTATCCGTGACAGTGGCCTCTCTTCCAGTCTGAAGCGGAGCAAGCGTGGATTTCACCAGGACAGCCAAGAAAACTCTCATTGCCAATCTTCGCCGATGGCCAATACGATGGGCTTGGCTTACTTTAAGGTGTTTACAGTAACTCAAACGACGTAGATGCTTGGGCCAGAAACCGGTAAGCGGCTTCTCTTGACATTTCCCACCTCGGGTCCACCACCTCTTGTTCTCTCCGTCAGCCACACCGGTCTGAACTCACCCTTCCTATTATCCTAGCTTCGGTTCAAATCTGTCAGGGCTTGCTAGACTGGACCGAGTATTCTAGCAGGAATGACAAACAGCCCTCACCTCACACAGAGACTCTTGACTGATTGCTAGTGGCTATATGGAATACTGTTGAATGAGATTTTCAAACCTCCTCTGAATTCAGCAGGAAAGGATTCTATGATTGATTAGTAATGCCTGTCATGGGCAGGGGCAAGTAAGGACTGCAGGAAGCCTTTGTCCATGCCATCTGGGCAAGCCATTTATTCCAGTGTTGGGGGTACTTAGTTTCACTGCCTATTGTGTTCAATCAAATCACCATGTATTACTGAATTGATCAATTCCCTTGATGTCATGAGGATTCCTGTGACCATTTCCTTTCCCAAGAAGAATTTATCCTCCTACAGCTGTGCTGGGGAGATGGCTCAGCAGAAAAGCACTGGCCATGCAAAAGTGATAAAAGGAATTCAGATGCCCAGAACCCACACAAATGCTGGATAGACATGGTGGTCCGCCTACAAGCCCGGCACTTTGAAGGCAGATACAGAATCCCCGGAGCAAGTCCTATCTTGTCCTAGCTCTAGGCTCTGGGTTTAACTGAAAGACCCTGGCTCAGTTCATAAGGTAGAGCGCAATGGAGGAAGATATCTGGCATCGACCTTGGGTCTCCACACACACATACATATGCATGACACCCCATTAAGTGTCCACACACATGTCCATACCTACCCGTGCACACAGATGGCATGCACATAACATAAAATTGCCTTCAACCCCACCACTTACAGGTAAGGTTCTGAGCACAGCTCAGAGGGGCACCTATGTCTGTGCCTTCCCTTCTCCTTCCAGTTGTCATGGCAGTTCTAAGTTTACAGCTGTTCTAAATAACACGACTGGCATCTTGTGAAGACTCGCCTTGAATAGAATAATCAATTACACATTCATGCAAATAGTTATATAACATCTGAGTTGCAAGACTCCTGAGCGAATTAATTAACCTTTGCACTGATTCGTAAAAACTCATTATTGCCAAAACGTGGACGAAAAATTTGCCAAACGTTGCTAGATACCAAGAGACTGATTAAAAGGAAACCACTGATGGACAAGGAACGATGAAGTGTGCGCTAGGCCAAAGCCTTGCACACAGTTTCTACTGCGTGGCTTTTCTACCCTGAGCTGACAGCCTTTCTTCACCAATGCCCTCTGTCTTCATGGGGGAGTGGCCCGGGAAGGTCGGGGATAGAAGTGTATCAAGTTACACATCAACAATGTAGAGGAATTTTCAGGGGCAGGGGAGATGGCTCCAAAGGTTAAGAGCACTTGTTCTTGAAGAGGACCCAGGTTTGACCTATGTGGTGGATCACAACCATATTTAACTCCAGAACCAGGGGATCTTAGGACCTTTTCTGATCTCCAAGGGCACCAGGTACATGGGGGGTGCACAGACATACAGGCAGGCAGACTTTTTGTGCATTATGCACTCATACACATAAAATAAATATATCGTTTTTAAAATGGGAATTTACAAAAAATTATGGAAGGACCTCTCAGATCTCTCCCCCTCCCCCTCAGATCCTCTTTCTCTCTTTTTGATGCAGGTTCTTAGCATGCAGGTCTGGCTGGCCTAGGACTCTCTATGTTGGCCAGGCTGTCCTCAAATTCACTTGCTCCTTATGTTATTCTAATCTCCTGGATACCCGTGGATCTTAAGGGATCAGAGGGCAGAGACCAAGCCTTGTACATCATCCTGGATTCTGCTCTGTGCACGGGTGCAGGGCAGCTTGTCCTGAACCAGACAGTGCAGGGAAGCCCGGTGCCACTCATGGCTCACTCAGGGAGAAACTACCTTTGCCAGAGCCATGGGGGTTGGAAGTGGGCGATCTGGGAAGATGTCAGCATTTATCTTCCAAGGTCGCTCACCACCTCACTTACAAAATGAACACATATTTTTTCTTAGAGCATGATATCTGGTCTTATGGAGCCAATAAAATAAGTGTCTGTTCAAAACAGTCCCCTGGAAGTCCAGCTGCTTGGAGAGGGGGGAAAAAAAAAGAAAGAAAGAAGCCATCACGTTTCCAATCCCCCAGTGTGGCCCTGGGTATTTATAGCTCATCTTTTGCTTCTTCTTCTTGCCAGGTCCTGTGCTGCTGTCTAGCTGACCACTTCTTTGGGATATACCTCTGGGATCCTTATAGCCAGCTGAACCACAGTCCCAAGGCTCTTCCTAGGACAGCTCTTTCAGCTTGTTCACATGAGATTCCTGCCACCCTACTCTCTTTGACAGGAACTGTAACGGGTCCACCTTCTAGAGACACTGGCAGCAGCGACGCCTCCATCTGCCAGGTGCTTGCCCATCTGCTTTGGCTATTCAGCAGTGCCCCGGCTCTTTTTTAACCGCTCAGTTCCCAACAGTGCCTTCAGAATTACAGCAAGGAGTTTATTTGCAACAGGATAAACAGGAGACGGTTTTGGTGCTCGGGATCTGCAGCTGGAGGGTGTGGGTTACACTGAAGGCTCAAGGACGTTCTACAGAAGGCAGAGGTGTTCCCAGCCCTTCCCATCCTGGCAGAGACAGCCCTAGGGGTTAACTAAATGCAGGTGGGGAGGTGTAAATGACATTAGGCAGTGTGGCTTCCAAGGGACAAAGCCCTGACAGTCCGCTAGTGAGGCACATCTACAGCTAAGCAGAGTTCATCTGTCTGTAGAGCTGTTACTGTTTCTCCTCACCACTGTCTCAAGAGACACATTCCCAGCTCACAGCTCAAGTATGGATCCCCTACTGGAATGAGTGATCTCCTCTGTAAACCTGTCTTTTGTGTATGTATGTATGTATGTATGTATGTATGTATGTATATATGTATATATATATATATACACATAATTTACAATAATGAGTTTTTAGACCTTGAATGCTGGGAAACACAGCAAAAAAATATGTCAGAGCATACATAGAGGGGAACACATGAAGGAGCATGCAGAGAGGGGAACACATTAAGTTGCATTTGGACACTTATTAAGACTGTCCTCCTGGATCAAGGAGATACAAAATCAGAAAAGAAGTCAAACTCTCACTATTTGCTGATGATGTGATAGTTTACATAAGTGACCCCCAAAATTCTACCAAGGAACTTCTACAACTCATAAACCTTTCAGTAATGTAGCAGGATACAAGATTAACTAAAAAAAAAAAATCAGTAGCCCTCCTTTATACAGATGATAAATGGACTGAGAAAGAAATCAGAGAAACATCACCCTTCACAAAAGCCACAAATAACAAAAAAATCTCAGAGTAACTCTAACCAAAGAAGTGGAAGACTTGTATGACAAGAGCTTTAAATCTTTGAAGAAAGAAATTGAAGAAGACACCAGAAAGTGGAAAGATCTCCCATGCTCTTGGGTAGGTAGAATTAACATAGTAAAAATGACAATCTTACCAAAAGCAATCTACAGATTCAACGCAATGCTCATCAAAATCCCAGCAAAATTCTTCACAAACCTCAAAAAACAATATTCAACTTCATATGTAAAAGCAAAAATCCCAGGATAGCCAAAATAATCCTGTACAATAAAAGAACTTCTGTAGGAATCACAATCCCTGACTTCAAACTCTACTACAGAACTACAGTACTGAAAACACCCTGGTATTGGCATAAAAACAGGCAGGAGGACCAATGGAACTGAATTGAAGACCCGGATATTAATTGACACACAAACACCTAATCTTTAACAAAGAAGCAAAAAAAAAAAAAAAAATGGAAAAAAGAAGGCATATTTAACAAATGGTGTTGGCATAAGTGGATATCAACATGTAAAAGAATGAAAATAGACACATATCTATCACCATGAATAAAACTCAAGTCCAAATAGATCAAAGACCTCAACATAAAGCCAGCCACACTCAACCTCATAGAAGAGAATGTGGGACGTATACTTGAACACATTGGCACACGAGACCACTTCCTAAATATAACCCCAGTAGCACAGACACTGAGAGAAACAATTAATAAATGGGACCTCCTGAAACTGAAAAGCTTCTGTAAAGCAAAGGACAAGGATAACAAGACAAAACGGCAGCCTACAGAATGGGAAAAGATCTTCACCAACCCCCCCATCGGACAGAGGACTGATCTCCAAAATATACAGGAACTCAATAAACTGGTCATCAAAAGAACACATAATACAATAAAAAAAATGCAGTAAAGACCTAAATAGAGAACTCTCAACAGAGGAATCTAAAATGGCTGAAAGACACTTAAGGAAATGCTCAACTTCCTTAGCTATCAGAGAAATGCAAATCAAAACAACTCTGAGATTCCATCTTACTCCTATAAGAATGGCCAAGATCAAAAACTCTTATGACAACTTATGTTGGAGAGGTTGTGGGGTAAAGGGAACACTCCTACATTGCTGGTGGGAGTGCAAACTGATACAGCCCCTTTGGATGTCAGTGTGGCAATTTCTCAGAAAATTAGGAAACAACCTTCCTTAAGATCCAGCAATACCACTTTGGGGTATATACCCAAAGGTGTTCAATTGTACCACAAAGCCATGTGCTCAACTATGTTCATAGAAGCATTGTTTGTTATAGCCAGAACCTAGAAACAACCTAAATGCTCCTTGACCAAAGAATGGATAGGAAAATGTGGCACATTTACACAATGGAGTACTACACAGCAGAAAAAAAATAATGACATCTTGAAATGTGCAGGAAAATGGATGGAGCAAGAAAACATCATATTGAGAGAGGTAAAAGCAGACCCAGAAAGGAATTATCACATGTACTCACTCATAAGTGGTTTTTAAACATAAAGCAAAGAAAACCAACCTACAAACCACAATCCCAGAGAACCTAGACAACAACGAGGACCCTAAGAGAGTCATACATGGATCTAATCTACAAGGGGAAGTATAAAAAGATAAGATCTCTGCAGTAAATTGGGAACATGGGGACCATGGGAGAGGGCTGAAGGGAAGGGGAGAGGAAGGGAGGAGAGCAGAGAAAAATGTAGAGCTCAATAAAATCAATTAAAAAAAAAACCTGTCCTCCCAAAGCAGGCCATTGGGCTATGTGTTCCCTCTAGCCTGTCATATCAAAGGAACTAAATTACACTCCTCAAGACTCCATGGGCACACAAACTAATGCCTGGAATTTTCTAAATCACCCTTATATTGCATTACCAAAGCTTCCAAAAGAGTTGTGGTCATTCCCAGTGGGAGGAGCCTTGAAAGAAAAAGCAGGCAGGTTGATGGTTAGTGCAAACCCCCTCTCTGATGCTGCCTTCCCCCTCCCCCCGGCCTAGTCCTGTCCAATATGTGTAGATCTAGAGACATGCAGAGCTCTGAAGAACACTTGCGTGTGCTCACATGGATGGGACAGAATTCTGGTGGAGGCTGGTTGCAAAAAAAAAACACCCTGATGGTAAAGTAGAGACAAGGTGATGGGAGGAGGGAGCAAACGGTCCCAACATTGTTACTCTGAGGTCCCAGGTATGATACCACTGGAAAACATTGGAAACAACGTAATACTTCTCCTTAGTGAGATTTGGTAATAGTTTCTCAACTGTAACAAAGTAGAATTTACACACTAGTATTAAGAACTTACTGGCCACCCTTCCCTGAGAAGGAACAGCTCTGCTTCTGAAAGTTGACTCCAAAGGCTTTGGGTTTTCAAAAGCCAACAGAAGTTAAAGGAACCACCAGAGTTTTTAAGAAGCAAATTAAATCCTTGGGTTTGTTTATGACCGCGAATAGCACCAAGAAAGTTCACTTTATTTTCTATGTTTCAATTTTTGGGAGTCCAACAGTATTTGCACAATGGCCGCAGACCTAAATTTTACTAAAATGGACTCATGCCAAAAGACTATAAATACCATATTTGAGTGTTTGCTGAATGTTCTTATGGTTAACAAGGAAAAAAAATTGTACTGCAAGCATCATTAACTGCAAATACAGTGTTTAAAATGTATGCCAAGTCACGTCTCCCACAGAGGGTTAATTTACTTTTTTGCCATGATTAGAGATGCCGTACTTAACACGTGCATTAAAACTTGCCAAGTGTTACCTGAAAAGTCAGGCAATAGAGGCTGGGTTGATTGAAAGATAATAATCCCTAATAAAGTGAAGTCATGAAATATAGCATGGCTGTGGCTCACGTCCACAATCCCTCTTCATTGTGCCTGTGTTCCCACTTCACTGCCTCTTTTCTGCATCAGCTCCTCGGTTTTCATGCCTCAGCACCCCAACTCCCCCACCCTGCAGCGCCAAGGTTTTGACTGGGAACTGAATACTGGCTGTTCTTCCGTAGAGCTCCAGCAGGAAATTGCAGCTGAGGGCCTAGCTACCTTGGGTGAGTGGTTCCCTGCAGTGCAGTGGGTTGAGGAGGCCAGAGTGCAGGGCAGGTTACCTAGGACAGACCCAGACCTTGAGGCACACAGCCTTGTGTGGAAGAGTCCCAGTGCCCACAGTCCTTACCTCTGCAAAGAGTTCTTGTGGGTTCACAAAGGGGTTGGCAATTCGTAAGCTGGCTGTAAAACTACCCAGGGGTTCACTTCATCTACCACAGAGCAGCAGCTGCCTTTTCTATATCATCATCATCATCATCATCATCATCAGAAACAAGGTCTCACTACATAGCTCTGGCTGTACTGGAATTTACTATGTAGACCAGGCTGGCCTCACAGATATCAGCCTGCCTCAGTCTCTCAAGTGCTAGGATTAGAGGCAAACAACCCACGGGCCATAGCAGGGATGGAGGAGTATACTTTAACCAGGATTAAAAAAGTCAGGGCTATTTCCTCCACTCAGACTCTGAAGAAAAATGAATGAGGAGCAGGCTGGGGCTGAAGGAGGGTTTGTGGGGTAGTATGCGCTCATACTGATCCCCTTTCAGAGCTAATCGGTTATATGAACATGGACGGTTTAACTAGTTTCCTTAACTTTGTCCCTGTTCTGCCAGATTAGCAAAGTCCACCTTGCAGGGTTTGAAAGGCTTTAAAAGAAATGATACAAGTGATACAAGCACCCAATGTCTGATGTCACAATACCTGGTGGAATTCTAAGCCTTCATGTTTACAAGTCGGGTTAGGCAGTGATTAGGAGTCTGGGGTCTGGAGTTAGAAGGCTTTGGTTCCCATCTTGCCCCCACTATTGTAACTGAAGGCATTTGATAAGTTACACAAACTTCTCTGACTCGGTTTCTTTATGACTGAAGAAGAATTTTCTTACAAGTAGTAGCTACCCAATAAATACTTGCTGCTTTTATTTCAATGGAAGTAAAAATAGCTTGTTTCCACCTCAATCCATAATGCAGTGAAGTAGAGAAAACATCAGTACAGAATGTGTCTTTTTTTGAAGAAGAAGAAGAAGACTGCATGCATTTATGAATTCTGGGACAGAATCAAGCTGTGATGTAAAGGGCGGGGCTAAACTGTAATATGAAAGAAACACTCAAAGAGGGGCCATAAACCACCCACCAGGGAGCTATTTCTTTTGTAAGGCACATTCCACTTCTTTCTCATGCTTTTTAATTCCTTCCACATTTCCTGCCATAATTATCAAATGTTTAGTTTCTGACCTCACTCTTCTGGAGACTGGAGCCCAGGGAATTTAGAATTGTTTATTTTCTGCCCATAAACCTTTGAGTTAATGGAGGGGCTTGTGAGTGTAGGGTTTGTTTGTAGTGTCTCAGGAAGGTCACTGGAGTTGAAAAGAAAACATTACAAGAAAGAGAGAAAGAAAGAAAGAAAGAAAGAAAGAAAGAGGAGAAAGAGA
Organism: Alexandromys fortis; assembly: GCF_014885135.2. Lineage (NCBI taxonomy): Eukaryota > Metazoa > Chordata > Mammalia > Rodentia > Cricetidae > Alexandromys > Alexandromys fortis. The sequence goes on along the minus strand of NW_026067944.1, from coordinate 23,915,063 downwards.
CGAAAGGAAGGAGAGAAGGAGAGAGAGAGAGAGAGAGAGAGAGAGAGAGAGAGAGAGAATGCTGCATGTTTTAACTAGGAACCAGAGGCCCCGCAAAGGGCAGAACCCAGATTCTCACACTTGCTCAACAGAGTTTGAGGGAAAATTTGGACTGTGAAGGGCTCTTATGGAGCCCAGATAACAAAAAATCCAGGACATTTCACAAAGAGAAGACATTTTGGGGGATCACAATTCACTCCATAAAAGAAAAAGGAAATTTCATTCTGCTATTTTAAAAATCTTTTAAATCCTCCCCCACCAGGAAAAACTTGGAAAGGAAAAGTGCGTAACTATCCGCAGTTTCCTCTGAAGTGAACAGAACTCACGGCGCCTTTTTGAACTCTGCTGCTGCTCTGGCCGCCGCCTCTGCTTCTATCCGCCCAGTCTGTCCCCTCTTTCCACTACCCAGCCTCCCTCCATATTAGGCGTGGTGGGGCTCCAGCTTAATGGCCCAAACTACTTCAGAATTGAGATTTAAGTTTGTTACGTAGAATTTCTGCTGGGAGCACTCCAGAGTCCCGCTCCATCGAAAGGGTGGGGACCCCCAGTCCCACCCCCAGAGAGCATCCCTGGGGCGCACGTCCGACCGCCAGGCGCGCAAACCCCAGAGACCGGTCACCTACCTCTCCGTGGACCAGGGCGACGGCCACCAGTGCTAGCGCCAGCCAGCGTTTCCACATCTGCGGAAGAGAGAATAGGATGAGACTGTAGGTTCTGGGCCCCGCGCGGACCCTGGAAACTTCCTTGGGTCCCGCAGACTCGTCCCCTCCTCCCCAGCACCCCAGCCGCCCGCAGCCACCCAACCTCCTCTCCGCACTCACGGTGCTCGGGTCCGGGGCTCCGGAAGGCGCGGAGCAGGGCAGAGAGCTGGAGTCGAAGGTGGGTTCGTCGCTGATCGCCAGGCTCCAAGGAAGTCCGACCTGGGCTCGCCGCCCCTTAAGACCCCTCCTTCCCTGCCCGCCGGCCCCCCAGCTCCTCCCCATTCTCCTCCCCTTCTGCAGCGCAACCCCCGCGGCTCCCGCTGCGCTCCCTCCTCCCGGCTCCCGCCCGGAGCCCAGGAGCTTCCAAGCACCGCTGCCATCCCCGTCCTCTCCCGGACCCTCACCAAGAATCCTCAGGCACCTCAAGACACGGGGTATCTGTGTCTTGGGGGACCCTGCAACAAAGGCGGGGGGGGCGCGGAAACCCCACCCCCGAGAGGGGCGCTGGCCTGCGGCAGTCCGGGTAATAGCAGGAACTAGTTGGGGGCTGCAGAACCGACCAGGTGGGCAGCACAGTGGGCGCCCATTCTCGGCCTGGGACTCGAACCTGAGCATCCCAGAGCCACTCCTCATCTCAGAAAGAGATAGAGAGAGCAGTGGATGCAGGGTGCAAGTAGAAGAAATGGGCCCCGGAGCCCAAGAAGGGCTGCTGAGCAGAAGGCTACTTTGCATTCAGCTGTGAGTGTACTGGAGCGAGGGCATAACTACCCCGCTCTGCTAAGAGCCTGAGTGCAACGTTTTTCTATTATCCCCTCTAGGCCAGGAACGTGGTCCCCTCTCCCCCATCCACTCCTCACCAATGTCCCTGTTGTAAGGCATCCTTGCCATTTCTGGTCATTTTCATATTTATGCATCCCGTGGCTATCTTCAAAGGTGTGCCACCTCTTTAAGGGTGCTGACACCCCTGTCTTTGGGGACCAGGAATATATCTATGTCAACACTTCAGACCCAACGTCCGGATGCTGTGCCCCACTCTCCACCAGCTCAGGGGTTCCACTCATTACTCCTTTCAGAGATTGCCTCCCAACCCCTTGTGCCTTTCCGGTAGCAGGGCTGTCACCATAACCCAATCGTTTTCCCCGCAGAGCTTTCTTCCTATGCAGCCCTCGGTCCTGTGCACACGACTACTTCCCTAGTGCAGCCTATCCTTCCTCGCTTAGAAATTCAAGAAGCCGCCTCCAGCAGTGGATTGACTCCTGGCGTACTCATTCTTGTCTGCACTGGAAAAACAAAATCGCTATTTTCTTTCACTCTGGGGTTCAGACACTAAGGTTTCACGTCTTCGTTCACATTCTTCTCCCACATCAAACCCAGACTCTCTGCCTTCCATTACTCCGTGTCCCCCTACCTTATCTGGCTTGCCTTCACCTTCTTCAGCAGACACCCTCTGCTCACACTACACCGGGTGTCATGGTGCCTCTGACCATATCAGAATGTGACTTCTACCAAGGCCTGCTGAATGCTGAAGGGGTAGAGGGTTTCAAAATTATTCCTTAATTCCACACGGATATAGCTGCAAGTGGATGGATCCTTACATAGATGGAAAGCAAAATGTAACCACCATTACTGGTCAAACTGGAATGTCGGCCGTGGTTGGAGAACAGACGGGGCTAGTGCAGAACCCCAGAACTGAATAAACTTTATAGGTACAGGTAGAGTTGGGAAACCTCCCTGTGTAAAATCAACTACATGGGAAAGCAAACAACAACAACAACCAAAAACCCAACAAAAAAAAAACCACTTGCTATTCTCTATCCCTAAGATGGATGACCTAGTTCACCTTCACTGTTGACTTGACACAGCCTGAAGTTATCTAGGAGAGAACTGCCTGCATTAGATGGGCTTGTGTCTGTGGGGGCGCTGTCTTGATTCGTAATTGATGCTGGAGGACTTAGCTCACCTGGGCAGCACCATTCTTTGGGCATGTTGCCCCGAGCTGCAGCATTCCTCCAGGGTTTCTGCTTCAGGTTCCTGTTTGGGGTTCCTTCTGCCATGAATTTCCTGCAGTGATGGAGTGTGACCTCTATGGTGAAATAATTTTTTCTCTAAGTTGCCTTTGGTCCGGGAGTTGTATCCCAGCAACAGAAAGGGAAATAGAAGAAGGGGAGCGTGACACATTCTTTGAAGCGTACTGGTCAGATAGTGCATGCCTCCCAGCTTGCGGGAACAAGATGAGCAGGAAGTAGACGGCTCCATCATCTACCCTGCCTGCCGTTGTGCTAGGGTTGGAGAAGAGGGCTCTGCTGAGTCAATCTTGCTTCTGTCCTCTAATAGTTAGCAATGTCCTGTGCCCTTCAAAGCTGCCTAAGCCCTTCCTCTACTGAAATCTGCTTTCTTGTTTTCAGAACCCAAAGTGAGTTTCACCGCATCAGCCGCAGCTTTCTCAACAACAGCTTGGGGTAGTGGAAAATATTGAAGCTTGAAGTCAAGCCAACCTGGCTATCTATCCAGTCGCTAACCTTTGCTCTCTCCCAACCTAGATTCCGGCATCAGATGACTGACAGTGATAATGCCCTTCAGGGGTTTGTGAAATTTAAAGCGGTCAGCTATAAGAAGTGCCCGGCAGATAGAGAGTAGGCTTCTATAAATGGTGGCCATTATTGCTTCATCGATCTGCCTTGCATCTAAACTGTACCCGGGACTACGTGCCAGGTACACGATAACATCCCACATGCCGTGTTTTTAGTTAACTGTTATAATAAACTTGCAGTCTTTTTAAAAGTGGCTTTTACCTTCCAATAAGAAAACTGAAGATTAGAAAAATTCAGATATTTCCTCAAGGTTAGATAGTTTTGCAATTTGACGTTTTATTATACACTATTACTCTCTGTTTAATACTTAGGCCATAAGCGTTCTTGATTTAGAGTATAAATAAATCAATAGACTGAGTCAAAAAAAATAACAGCAAAACAAACTATAAGAGGGAGTTAACAGTCATGTTGGTACGGGATGTGCTTCATTGTCAGTGATATTTAAGTGGTGTCTCTGTCAAAGCCAATTTAAACAAATAGCTGCTCAGTTAACTGGAGCATAGTGATCTGTGTACCTGAGAAGTCCCAGGATAAATCTTCACAAGGACCAATGTCTTACATCCTTTGTTTCTTCCTTCAACAGCCATCTCTTTCCCGGGTTTTACAGGGTGGCTCCTGAGAGCTGCCGTCTGCAGGGTGATAAACTGACTTACAGTGGTCTCATGGAGGGAACAGAGTTGGCCTTTTTCTGGAGATGTCACAGAAGTCTCACTTCAACAGTTCAGGAAGAGTTTGGTTTTTTTTTCCCTCTTTTTTTCTCCCTTCTTCCCTCCCTCTCTCCCACTCTTTCTCTCTTTCAGGACAGAGTCTCACTTGCAGAATATTAGTTGTATATGTGTTGTTACATTTGTTTATGCTGTAGAACATTTGTTTAATGATGCAAAGATGTGTTGCATTCTTTTATGTTACACTTGTTTAACTTTGTGAAGCAGTGTTACTTTGCCTGCCCTAAAACACCGGATTGGTGTTTTAAAAAGGTGGACAGTAAATAGCGAGGCAGGAGAAAAGGCTGGGTGGGGCTGGCAGGCAGAGAGAATAAATAGGAGAAATTTGGGAATGAAGATCAGGGAGCAGGAGAAGGAGAGAAAGAGGAGGCCAGCCACACAGCTACACAGCAATCTAGGGAAGTAAGACGTAAAGAAAGGTGTACAGAAATAGAGAAAGATAAAACTCAGGGGCAAAAAGATAGAGAGGATAGTTAAAGAAAAGCTGGTCAAGAAACAAGCCAAGCTAAGGCTGGGCGTTCATAAGTTCATAAGAGGCTGGCCTCTGTGTGATTTATTTGGGAGCTGAGTACCAGGCCCCTCAAAGAGAGAAAAAACAGACACACAAAACAAAACAACAACAACAAAAACTGGAACAAAGAAAAACCCTACACAGCTACACTTGCTCTTTGGCCTTAAACTAGCAATCCTCCTGCTTCACCCTCCCAGTGCTGGGATTGCACTTGTGAACCACAGAGCTCCAAACTGGCTTTCTCGGTGTCCCTTTCACTGGCCACTGGGACTGGGGGAATTGGCTGACTCAGACAGGTGAGGACCCACCCTCAGATTCATCTATAGGCCAAGGCTGGTGTCGGTTAGAGATGCAGGGATGGATGCTCAGGTTGAGTCTACAGGTCACACTGTGAATTCTGCTCTTCGGAGTGGGTCGTGGAGTCTCCAGAAAACATGGGAAATAAAATTCTAACTTCTCATTTTACTTTTACCCGTATAAAAACAGAACATGGCTTTGGAAATACATAGATTAAATCTGGCCCCATATCCAGTCAGTGTGTCCAGCAGTCAATTAAATCCTATTTACCAAATTCCACGAGGAGAGTCAGTGGGTCTAATAAGAGCTAGTTGTCTGTAATAGACTGTGATGTCCTGAGTTACAAGGGGTGTTGTTTGGTTTAAATTATATTAAACACCATTTCAGCTAAAAACAACAACAACAAAAACCAAAAGACAACCAACCAAACAACCAACAACAACAGCAAAAACCAGGACCTCTAAGCTGAAGGTAAAGCTTTTCCTAGAAGGCTTAGGAAAGAGTAGAGTTGACACAATTCCTGCTTTTGAAAGTGCTCAGTTCTACCCTACTAACCTGGTGAAAATAACAGCAGTTAGATCTATTAGGTCAACTGAAACTTCAAAAGTAAATGATAAATCTCTTTAAAATGCAGAGGTTAGAGTTTAGTTAACTCAGTGGCAATGCACATTCATTGTTATTAGTGAAGCCCTGACTTTAAGTGTCTTGGGGTACCAGCTAAATATTGAGAAACCTCGGGGGCTCATAGAACCTGGGTATCTGGACCAAAGACCACCTACTTTCTCTGTAATGATATTTATAGGCATGTGATAGTCAAAAGGATACTTCAGAAAATTCCCCTCCATTAAGTGTCTTACAAAATACATACCTTTGGGGGAAGGTATCTTCCTGTTTTACTAAACAATAGTAGAGGTAAGGGCTCAGAAGACAACTCAGTCTGCTAGCTTGCTACACAAATTAGTGGGCCTGAGTTTGAACCCCAGAGCCCACGTGAAAATAGCTGGGCACGGTGGCACAAGCCTGTAATCCCTGAGCAGATGAGGCAGACACCGGTGCTCTCTGGGGCTCACCAGCAGCCTAGCTTACTTGATGAATTTGAGGCCAATGAGAGTTCCTGTTTCCAAAAGCAAAGTGGACAGTGTCTCAAGAATGTCATCTAAGGTGGTTCTCTGGTTTTCACATGCATTCACACACACATGCACACACACGCTCACACTCATGTACACCTGCACAGTGCACATAGGCACAGAAGTATAGTAGAAATAATTAAACGAAGAACAATATGAAGAGAAAATAAAATGCATGTCTTTGGTCCTTATTCATGTCTGAAATAATCCCATGTCTTTGAGTTTTACACAAACAGATTCAACTAACCACCAAAAGAAATATTCAGGAAAATGTTTGTATTGGTATTGAACTTGTCACAACTTCTCAGCCTTGTCATTGTTCCTTAAACAATGCTACCTAGTGGCTATTGCAGTGTTTATATTTTACTGGGTACTCTAAGCAATATACATAGGATTTAAAGTATACAGGAAAATATAAAATGGGATATATGTAAACGCTGCACCATTTTACGTAACAGATGATCCAGGGATTCTGGACACTTCTGAGGTACCCTGGAAACACCTTTCCAGGTTAACAAGGGATGACTGTATTTAAATTGCTGTAGAAAGGCCAAAATAAAGGAAAACAATGACAACAAATATTACAGCAAATTATGCCTTGTGGGAGACTCAATGTAAAGTGAATGAAAACGCAATTGTCTCAAAACCCTCCTGAGATTATTGCACTGGTTACATCTAGGTTTAGTGTGAAATCTGCAAAGAATTGCTGTTTGAGGAGCAGCTCAGGAAAGCAATAGCAGGGTAGATGTAGTCTTAATAATACATTGCATCTTTAATGGAAACAGTGTTTCCTACAGGAGCTGTGGGAATATAGCCGCACAGGGGAGATGGCTTCCCAGGAAGGGCGGTAGCAGGGCTCAACCATGAAACCGTCACTGCCCTGTCCATAGAGAAGGGACTGCACCCAGGACCCTGAGGCCGGAGCTGCACAGCGCGTGACAGAAATCACGATACAGTTAACTGACAGATTTTATGCATCCCCACACAGCTAGGTGTTTGTCACACTTCGTCATGACGAGAAGTGGCCAGAAACATTTTATCTGTATCGATGCTCTCAGATGATCTCGGGACAGAGGTTCTAGATGTTGTTAAACTTGAAAATCTGCATCTTTATTTGACAAAAAGGTAGCTGTCCTCAATTTGTTATTGTCTGTTTATTGACCGCACGGCACTCCCTACCAGACTGAAGCCAATCCACACACAATCCATCCCCTCAGGAGCGAGGACAACGCTAATGAGGACTGCTAAGGAGCAGTCACTTTCAAAGAAATATATTATGGAGAAATATTTTGGAATTGGATTCTTGGATTATTTTATAATTAAGTGATTTTTGTCCAAATTAAGACTTTCACAGATGTGTATTTAAAAAAAAAAAACCTCTCAAAAAAAAAACTTTTGAGAGTCCCAGTGGCCTGTTTATTCTTTTAGTATAAATATAAAAATGCAGCAACTTTTTTTTACATTGAAATGTGAATGCTTTATAGGGAAATTTACTCATCGAATTTCCACACAAACCTTTGCAAGACTGATTACCAGGGCTGAGAACTGAATATCTGAGTCTGGGGCATGAATGGAGAGGATCCATCTTCATCATCTTCATTTAGATCTGTGAGTCTGAGAGTGGATTCATCCTGGAGGGTGAGTGACCATAACAGAAACTGCAGAAGGAGGTGGCTCCTATCACCCAAACTTATTTCTCACCATTCTGAAAGCTAGAAATCCAGATGAACCGGTTGCTCTGAGGTCCCAGTCCCAGGCTTGCCCGTCATCCCTCTCCTCAGTGGGCCTCATGTGGCCTTTTGTCTGCTGTCTGTCCCTCTTCTAATCGGTGGTACCAGATTATAATCTTTCTACGATCTTACTCTATCTTAATTCCCTAACCAAATATAATAAAACTTGCATATAGGTTTGGGGCAGATGCACTTCCGGCAATGGCAATGAATTCACTTCTCCACCTTTGACAGTCATAGAAGCCAAAGGAGTAATAAAACTGGCCTTAGCCTTGTAACACTGCTACGAACGTTCAGCAAATATTTCTAAATGGGATGATGACATCACTTAAATTTTTTTATTATTATTGTTGTTCCAATGAACTAAAATAATGTTTTGACTGTTGAAAAGGAAAGGGAGAAAGGCCTCAATAGTACAATGTGTATGTAGCTGTATGAGACACTAGGTTTGGTCCCTGGTACCACATATGCGCACATACACACTGTGGTGGTTTGAATGAAAATGGCCCCCATGGGCCCAGAGGGAGTGGCACTATTAGGAGGTGTGTCCTTGTTGGAGTAGGTGTGGCTTTGTTGGAGGAAGTGCGTCACTGGGGCTGGGATTTGAGGTCTCAGATGCTTAGGTCATGCCCAGTGTGTCTCACTCTTTTCCTGATGTCTCCAGATCCAGATGTAGAACTATCAGCTACCTCTCCAGCACCTATGTGCCTCCAACAATGGACTAGACCTCTGAACTGTAAGCCAGCCCCAATTCAATGTTTTCCTTTCTAAGAGTTTCCACGGTCTGTTGTCTCTTCACAGCAATAGAAACCCTAACTAAGACATACACAAAAGTTAAAAAGTGCTTTTTAAAGTGTGCATTGATTTATCTTTAATTCCTTGTGTCTTTTCTTGCTGAGATATGCTGTGATGTATAATTATCTCACAGTTACTGGTGGTGGTATATAACTAGAACTCCGAAGATCACAGGCTATAGAAAAAAAAATCTCACAAGTAGGCCAAAAGGACTCCTTAAATACAATATTTTCATGGTTAGTTAATCAAACTCATGGTGACATTTGACTAATCATTGAGAAGACCCATCACAAGGAAGGTCAGCATCTTGGGGAAAATAAAGTATTTATTCAACATTTATACATTTATTGATGTTTCTAGTGCAGTATCCCATTCTAAAGGTCAAGGGTATCTCAAGTCACATACAATGACTTCTAAGTTATTTTTGGAAAGTTTCATATGTTAGGTGTATAATTTTTCATATTGTACTCATAGAACTACGATAGCCACATGTTCAAGAGGAGCTTGACAGGCAGATGCAGTTGGATAGAGAGCAGGACCTGGCAGGATTTTTAAAAGTCATGACATGCAGGACGTGTCCATTCCTTTTACTGCTGTGTGCTATCACTGCACTTCCAGTAACAGCATTCCACTTCACTCCTGCGCCACTCGTGCCTGCACATTCCCCCTCCCCCAGAGCAGCGGTTCTCAACCTGTGGGTCATGATGCCTGTGGCAAACCTCCATCTCCAAAAATATTTACGTCATTGATGTGGGATTTCCCTCCGGATGCTGTAAATACCATTGGTTAATAAAGAAACTGGCTTGGTCTGATAGGGCAGAACAGAACTAGGTGGGGAAAACTAAACTGAATGCTGGGAGAAGGAAGGTGGAGTCAGGGGAGAAGTCGTGGAGTCACCTCCAGAGACAGACATGCTAAAACCTTGCCTGTAGGCCGCGAACTTCGTGGTAAAATATAAAATAATGGAGATGGGTTAATTCTAGATGTAAGAGCTAGCTAGCAATATGCTTAAGTAATTGGCCAATAAGATACTATCAACGCCTTTACTAGTCCTTCAAGTGGGACAGTTGTCAGGGTTCTGAACTAACACTTCCGGAAAAGGGAAGTAAGTTTTTTTCGCAGCTTAGCGGAAGAGCCAAGGTTCCATCCACAGCCCTTTGCACCTCCTCCACTGCCTGGCCTGCTGCGGACACAGACCTGTGTGATTTGAGACACCTTTGACTTGACTCACTGAGCCCAAATCATGCTCATCTGAACCAAAGGGAAACGTTCTGGCATGGTGAAAGGCAAGAGCCCTGGTGGCTCCTGGGGCCTGGGGGGAGCTGCCGGAAGTAAGTACAGCTCAGACATCAGACATATGTGGCAGGTTAAGGAAATGTCCCTGCAGTAGTCAGTGCCATCTCACGCGGCAGGACAGCGGACGTGTTCTTCAGTGTCAAAGAGGTCACTAAGATCCTCGAGCCGAGGAGGATTATCCAAGAGGGCAGCCCTAAAGGCATCATCACCCTTAAAGAGGAGCAGAGCAGAGTGCACCGGGCCCGGACAGAAGAGGAGAAGCGAAATGCAGAGGACAGGGTGACACAGATGAAAATGGAGAATGGAGCGTTGCAACCCCAACCCAGGAAACGCCAGGAAACGCCAGGGAATGCCAGGGAATGCCAGGAAACGCCAGGGAACACCAGGGAACGCCAGGGAATGCCAGGGAATGCCAGGGAATGCCAGGAAACGCCAGGGAACGCCAGGGAATGCCAGGGAATGCCAGGGAACGCCAGGGAACGCCAGGGAATGCCAGGGAATGCCAGGCACCAAAGTGGCACAGATGGAGAACAAGTTCTTCCTTGAGGGGATTGAACCTTAATGGCATTAAGTGGTGATTTGGGGCTTCCAACCTCTAGCTTTGTGTGAGAATGGACATCTCCTGTTTTAATCCATTAACCTTGTGGTAATTCTAGGAAACCAATGCCAGATGTAATGTTGTGAGCCAGTTAGTCTCTCTCCTTCCCTTCCTCCCTCTCTCCCCTGTCTCCCTTTCTCCCTCTCTCTCTCTTTCTCTGTCCCTTTCTCTCTCTCTCTCTCTCTCTCTCTCTCTCTCTCTCTCTCTCTCTCTCTCTCTCT
>NW_026067944.1:23800720-23904371 GCF_014885135.2 Alexandromys fortis | reverse complement strand
CACACACACACGTGCTAGTCTCTCAGCTATGCTGATGTTTCAGTTTTCCACGTGGCTGTAAAGAAGGCTGATCATTCACATCTCCTCTCTGCCTTGGCATCCTAACACGAGACAAGCTTTTCTTCTTCTAAGGCACAAGATCCATCCAGGCAAGGGTTCTGATAGCCTTGTTTTTGCCCTGTGCTCACCGCTTGGACAAAGCATCCTGACCAGGAGGAGGTTCTGGCTTTGGCAATGGTCTTAATACCATCCTACAGCAGGATGGCCTCCGTTATCAATAGCTTCACAGTCCGCATTGAATGCAGGAGAAGGGCTTTCCAAAGAAGGGCATTGGACAACTAAATATCCACTAAGAGGCAGTAGGCCCGAAGTCGGGGGCTCTTTCTCAGCCTAAGGACACCATGAAGACATAAAATATTGGTAAAACAACAACAAACTTGACCTGAATGGTCACGACAGGTAAGAAGTGCCTGCTGGTGCAGCAATGGCAAATCAGAACGGGGCCGGGGAGGGGTTGCCAATCACTTTCTGATTGCACTCGAGGCCTTTTCCACCAGAGGGACCCACATCCAGTTCTGCAAGCCTAGTTAAAGGCCTGCAGCTAGGGAGGTTATAGGCTGTATTGGGGAAGCTGCTGCTTTTGTTTTGCTAAGTGGTAATGTGTTCACACATCGCTTTCTGAAGAGTTGTGTTTGGATCCATTGACTAGGGCTGCTGTTTGCTTTGGTCAGGGAAACTCCCTTCTACAGTGGGCAGTGGTAATCATAGAGACCCCAAAGTCATCAAAGTGAAGAGAATGGTGGGCTGACTACAGGAAGCTCAGTCACAAGCCCGATGTCCCCAGATGTCCACATCACCCCCTGACGAGAGTCAGAAGACACTGCAGAAGGTGAGGTGGACAGAATGTGAGAGCCAGAGGCTGGAGCGGAGTGAGGTGAAGCCGACAGCGTCATTGCATACTGGATGTCATAGAGGTTGTGACTATTAGCATAACACCTGTCCCAGATTGGATCTGTTGGCGACCTGTCATGGTGCGTGTGGGGCAGGGATGGGAGTACAAGCCTTGCCACTCCACTAAGAATGAGTAGATATCTATAGGTAGATAATGTTGGCTACACTTAGTTCTGCCTTCCCTCTAGGAGTTAGTAGCCGGTAGGAAAGGAAGAGACATTGTCTGCAGTGGTCTAGCCATGGGTAGGGAGCAATGCTCTAGTAAACAATCCCTAACCAGGGTTCTCTAAGAAACTAATAAAATACAGCGGGTCACCAAAACAAAAACCAGCAAACAAGCCTCCCACCTCATCCCCCTTACCCCAATAAATGAAAAGGAAAGGAGAATGTCTGGGACAAAGACGAAGATAAACAGGGGTGGTTGGGGAGCAAGAAGAGGTAATGTGAGGCGAAAAGGATAAAATGTATTGTGTAAATGTCTAAGATCTCATAACGAACCCACTATTATGTATAATTAGTGTACATGCATAAAAGTGAAAAGAAAAACCTAAAATGAAAGAAACAGAAACCAAAGCACTTGCCCTGAGCACAGGGAAGATTTCTTTTCTAGAGCAGGTGTGAACAACCGCCTCTATATTTTGCAGACTGTAAAAGTTGTTTGATCAAAACGTCGACCCTGCAGTCCTAAATGCCCAGCTCTCAGAGTAGAGCTGTCCTAGGCCTGTTGAGTGGTGGCTTGGTGGCTCCAGAGGGCCCCCGGCAGTATGGTCTCTCCTGGTGGGTTTTCTGTGGCCAGACATCCACGGCAGAGAGAACCTTCGCCTCGTTCTCGAACAGTTGACTTTCCTTCCTTCTCCCCCCACTTTAGACTTCCTCCCTCTAATGTCTTCGATTGCTCCTCTCCCCCACTTCCACTCTTGGAGAAAAAAAGCAGGGTGCTAATTTGCCAGCCTCGGGCTTTGTAGAAAGCAATTTATTTTCCTTTTCCCCACTGAAAAGAAAATGCCTTCTCTTGTCTGGTTTAGGTGGAAGAGTCTGTTATCAGCATAATCACAGACGTTTATCATGAAGCCGCACTGACTGACAGTCTCCCAGGGTCTGCACAGCTCCCCAGCAGTGAGCGGGCACATGAGCCAGGGTGGGGCTTCTGTCAAACTCTTGGGTATCACTTTTTGGCTCAGCACTGAACCCTGAAAATAGATGAGAATCGATGCGGTTACTCAGAGGAGCTGACTAGTGCGCAGGGTCATGCAGAAAACCCAGCTCATTAAGAATGTGTGGATGGGGTAGAAAACGCTCATTCTTACCAGCCTTTTATGGCGGGTAGAAACGCTGAGCCAGGCTGCTGAGGAATGAGCTCACCCTGCAGAGGGAGCCTTTCAGGGGGCAGCCTTTCCTGCTGGGGTCCACCCTGCCAGGCCTCTTCTCCCCTCATTAAACTTGGAGTTGCCCACATTCGCTTTCAGAGAGCGCCAATTAAACAGCTGTAATAAGTGAATGCAAGGTCTGGAAAGATATTTTTGCAGGGAACATTTAGACTCTCTCTCTCTCTTTCTCTCTCTCTCTCTCTCTCTCTCTCTCTCTCTCTCTCTCTCTCTCTCATCGTGAGGAAATATGTTACTCTAATTTGAATGAAAATCTCTACATCTGATTGGACGTATAGGGGGGTCCCCCAGGCTACACCGAGTCCTTCAGACTCAGGGGTTTGCTGGGAGAATTCAGTGGACTCAGCACGCAGGACCATGACTTATTGCAACGAGGGGACATACAGCAAAGGCGGCAAAGGAAGAGGTGCCGGGGCAAAGAGCAGGAAGCTTGGTGCAAATGCCCAGGAGTCTTCACCCTTGGAGTTCTATGGTAGGTGCCTACTTCTAGCAACAAATGGGCACAGGTGCTGTATGCCGTCAAATAGGCAAGCTTGGTAGAAATTCTGTGCTGGAAGGGTTCACCAGGGGCTGATCGTTTAGTCACCTTCTTTCTGCCGCATGCCAGAAATCCAGCCGACTTGAAAGAAGTCAAGTGTCAGCCTAAGTTTTGTGTGTGCACAGACAGTTCTGGGGTGGTGGGGCTTGAAATGCTTGGTTTCCAATTGGTGGTGCTATTTGGAAAAATGTAGAAGGTGTGGCCACTTTCAAAGAAATGTTGTTGGAGGTGGGCTTGGGGAGATAAAAGATGGACGTCATCTTTTAACATGTGTAAAAAGAGTGTGCTCTCTGCTCCCTGCTTGTGATTCAAGGTGTGAGCCCTTAGCTTCTGCTCCAGCCTCCACGTCTGCGGCTTGCCTCCATGCTCCCTGCCATATGACTCTTATCCCTCTGGACCTATAAGCCAGGTAAACTTCTACTAGTTGACTTGGTTGTGTTTTTCTATCACAGCAATAGAAAAGCAACTACCACAGGTACTCTTGGAGAGTGTGCTGACTCTGTGATCCTAGCCACAAATGATCTCTCTGTGAGTCAAAGCTAATGGGTTTAGGTTGAACAAGACTACGACCAAGAGTCACAGAGTCTGACCAGTCAGGAGAAGGCTCTAATAGGATGCTGAAAACTGGCTCAGTGTGCTCTCTTTGTAAGAATATACAGATGGGTAGAGGTGGGAGTCCCAAACTCAGCTTGAGTGAGGACAGTGCTGCTGTCCCAGATGCCTATGGAAGATGCCCGTGAAAGCTACTGTGCTCCTCAGCCTTGAAATGCCACTTAAACACACACCGAGACCTCCTTGTTTACGTTCCTCAAGTTGCCTTGCAATGAACCCGTTCCCTTCACTTATACAGTTGTATCTTTTCCAAGAAGACTCAAAGAGCCCGTTAATAAGGTCCTTAATGTTCTCTTCACTGACAGACTCAGAAACTGAAGTGAGATTAGTTCTACTTGAGGGCATTTAAGAAAGTTTTGGAACACAGTTTCAAAACCATATAAACCAGAAAAGCTGAGTAAATTTAAGAAGAGCTGTAAAAAGTACCTGAGTGGTTGAATCATAAGGCGTGGCATTGGTAAAAGCGCTCCGTGTCAGGCTATTTCCTCCGCGACACAGTGAGTGTCGGGAAAGAGCCAAAAGCCCACCACCTAGCTCTGCCTTCCTTGTCACCTTCACATCTTCTTAGTGAGGCAGACTGAAGAGAACCGTCTGAGACAGACACAGAGTTCTCCGTGTGGGGAACTCGCCTCTGGGAAGGCCGCCACAGGGGCAGAGGAATGGAAAGGGCCCCTGTGGAGCTGCGCCTCTGACTGCAGCCAGACTTAAGCAGACTGCACCAGACTTAAGGTAACCACACTGAAGAGCCCCCTGGGAGGCAATTGTTAACGCCAACCCCCTAGACGGGCTCTCAGGCAGGCGCTCAGTGTACTTAACAACTTGTGGACTGTGTACATCTCGAGAGCTAACATCCCATGACTGTAAGATGAGGTGGTTAGAAATGCGTCAGATGGGCAGTGTGCGGCTGTAGAAGGAACCCGAGGACCAGCAGTTGTTGGTGAGAGGATCGAGATCTGGTGGCTGGCTCCGAGCCTCCAGAGATGCTCACCGAAGCTGTTGACTGCTGCCAGAACGTTATTTGGCAGGAAGGTTTTGTCCCAACAGCCATCATTTTGTTTCCTTTATCTGGCACGTAGCTTTTCAGTCTAACTGGAAGCATCTCAGGGCTTTAGCACCATCTTGGAGATTACTTTTCTCTGTCCGATGAGTCCCCAGCGAGCTTCCTGCAGTGTACATGGTAAGGGTTGTGGGGGATGAGTATCTGGTTATGGTTCTGGAGTCATTTCCATCCTTTGTTTAAAAAATGAGCTCGAGTTGTCTTTCCCTGGAATAGGGGCAAGAAGCAAAGCTTCGCCACAATTGGTGCTTTAGGGCTTTCAATAAACAAAGGGCCCCGGTTGAGCCAAAAACGTCTGAACTACTAGTGACCTGCAGCTTGCTAACAAACATTTTTTTTCATTTTACATACGGATCCCAGTTCCCACTCCCTCTCCTCCCCCCCATTCCCTCCACTTTCTGCCCCACCCCTCACCCCATTCACTCCCCCAGAGAGGGTAAGGCACATTGCTTTGAGGAAGGTCCAAGGCCCTCCCTACTATATCTAGGCTGAGCAAGGTATCCATCCAAAGAGAATGGGTTCCAAAAACCAGACAAGCAGTAGGAAAAAATACCGGTGCCACTGCTAGTGGCCCACAGTCTGCCCCAGCCATACAACTGTCACCCACATTCAGAGGGTCTAGTTTTGTCCTATTCTGGTTCCTTCCCTGTCTGGGTGGAGATGGTAAGCTCCCATTAGCTCAGGTAAGCTGTTTCAATGGGTGTCCCCAGTATGGTATTGACCTCTTTGCTCATATTCTCACTCTTCCTACTCTTCAACTGGACTTTGGGAGCTCAGTCCAGTTCTCCTCTGTGGCTCTCTGTCTCTGCTTCTATCAGTTGCTAGATAAAGGTTTTATGGTGTCATTTAAGATATTCATCAGTCTGACTACAGGGTGAGGGCAGTTCTGGCACTCTCTCCTTTATTGCTTAGGGTCTTGGCTAAGGTCATCCTTGTGGATTGCTGGGGATTTCTCTAGAGCCAGGTTTCTTGCTAGCCCCATAATGGCTCCCTCAATCAAGATACCTTTTTCCTTGCTCTCCATCTGTGTCCTCCCTCCTTCTCGACTATCCCATTTCCTCATGTTCTTCTCCCACCTTCCCTTCCCCCTTCTCCTCCTCTTCTATCTTCCCTTCTCCCCCTACCTCCATGCTCCCAATTTTTTTCATGAGATCTTGTCTATTTCCCCTTCCCAGGGGTATCTACACATGTTTTTCTTAGGGTTCACCTTGCTACTTAGCTTCTCTTGGGTCGTAAACTATAGGCTCGTTGTCCTTTGCTTTACAACTAGTATCTACTTATGAATGAGTACATACCATGTTTATCTTTCTGGGTCTGGGTTACTTCACTCAGGATGTTTTTTAATAGCTCCATCCATTTGCCTGCAACATTCAAGATGTCATTTTTTTTTAACCACTGAGTAGTACTCCATTGTGCAAGTGTATCACATCTTCTTTAACCATTCTTTGGCTGAGGGGCATCTAGGTTGTTTCCAGGTTCTGGCTATTACAAATAATACTGCTATGAACATAGTTGAGCAAATGTCCTTGTAGTATGATTGAGCATCCTTTGGGTATGTGCCCAAGAGTGGTATTGCTGGGTCCTGAGGTTAGGTTGATTCGCAATTTTCTGAGGAATCGCCACACACTAATAATAGGAGACTTCAAAACCCCTCTTTCCACAGTGGACAGGTCAACCAGACAGAAACATAACAGAGAAATAAGAGAACTAACAGATGTCATGACTCAAATGGACTTAACAGACATCTGCAGAACATTTCACCCAAACACAAAAGAATATACCTTCTTCTCAGCACCTCATGGAACCATCTCTAACATTGATCACATACTCGGTAACAAAGCAAATCTCAACAGATACAAAAAAATGTAATAATCCCCTGTATGTTATCGAATTATCATGGTTTAAAGTTAAAATTTAACAACAACACTGATTTCAGAAAGCTTACAAACTCTTGGAAATTGAACAGTGCTCAGATGAACCATCCCTCAGTCAAGGAAGAAATAAAGAAAGGAATTAAAGACTTCTTAGAATTCAATAAAAATGAAGGCACAACAGAAAGTATCCACCCTTATGGGATACTATGAAAGTAGTGCTAAGAGAAAAGTTCATAGCACTGTGTGCCTACATAAAGAAAGTGAAGAAATCTCACACTAGCAACTTAACAGTACCCCTGAAAGCTCTAGAGGAAAACGAGGCAGACTCACCCAGGAGAAGTAGACGACAGGAAATAATCAAGCTGAGGGCTGAAATCAATAAAATAGAAACAAAGAAAACAATACAAAGGATCAATGAATCAAAGAGCTGGTTCTTGAGAAAATCAACAAGATAAATAAACCCTTATCCAAACTAATCAAAAGGCAGAGAGAGAACATTCAAATTAATAAAATCAGAAATGAAAAGAGGGACATAGCAACAGACACTGAGGAAATCCAGAGAATCATCAGGTCATACTACAAAAACATGTAGTCTACAAAATTGAAAATTTAAAAGAAATGTACAGTTTTTTGGATAGGTACCACATACCAAAATTAAATCAAGACCAGGTGAACAATTTAGATAGACCTATAACCTGCAAGGAAATAGAAGCAGTCATCAAAAGTCTCCCAACCAAAAAAGCCCAGGAAGTGTTCCACACAATAAAAACAGAAGGAACATCATCAAACACTTTTTATGAGGCTATAGTTACCCTGATATTGAAACCACAAAAAGACTCAACCAAGAAAGAGAATTACAGATCAATCTCAATCATGAACATAGATGCAAAAATACTCAATAAAATACTGGCAAACTGAACACATTAAAAAAATCATCCACCATGATCAAGTTGGCTTCATCCCAGAGATGTAGGAATGTTTTAACATATGAAAATATATCAATGTAATCTACCATATCAATAAACTGAAAAAAAATATGATCATCTCATTAGATGTTGAAAAAATATTCGATAAAATCCAACTTCCCTTTATGATAAAAGTCTTGGAGAGATCAGGGATATAAGGAATATATCTAAATATAATAAAAGCAATATACAACAAGCTAACAGCCAATATCAAATTAAATGGAGAGAAACTCAAAGCGATTCCACTAAAATCAGGAAGACAAGATTGTCCATTCTCTCCATATCTGTTCAACATAATTCTTGAAGCTCTATCTAGAGCAATAAGACAACAAAAGGAGATCAAGGGGATTTAAATTGTAAAGGAAGAAGTCAAACTTTCTCTATTTGCAGATGATATGATAGTATACATAAGTGACTCCAAAAACTCTACCAGGGAACTCCTCCAGCTGACAAACACCTTCAGTGATGTGGCAGGATACAAGATCAACTAAAAAAAAAAACCAGTAGCTATCCTATATACAAATGATAAAGAAACCGGGAAAGAAATCACAGAAACTCACTGAAGTTCTTAGCTTCTTCATTTTTTCTACCAAATGTCATTAATTAGAGTAACAATATCATCCATGGTTTTTCTGAGGACAGAATTGAATGCTGAATAAAGCATATATAAAAATATAAACTGTAATATTCTTTTTTTTCTGTTACAGCCCTAGACTGGAGGTCTGGATTATAATTCTCTGAATTCCCTCAGTTAGTGTTTAGGGCACAGTTTCTTTTAAACTTAGCTCTTCATTCTCATTAGACTATCTGCACAGAAATAGCCTGTTCCCCTGTTTAATTATAGAATAACAAAAGCTAACAGGAACTTTCTGTGCTTCTTTTTCAGAAACATAGGCTCAGAATTTAACACTACATTCCATGGTATGATTTTAGTCCTAAACCTTTGGCAGTATCAGCTTTCAAATCTCAGAATCCTATTCTTGCAAAGGTTAGTTTGAAACCCCAAAGTAAAGATTTGACTTTATTCTCTGCACTTCTGCTGTTAATAAACCTATTGTCGGACAATGATCACTGTAGGTCTAGGTCAAATGGAGACTGGCGAGGGGTATAAGGGGCAGGGAGGGAGAGCAGCTTGGGCTACACTTGCTGTCCTTCCTGTTGTCTCCAGATTTCCACAAGGAATCAGTTTTAGGCTGTCTGTGGACACTTCTATAACATGTATTCAAGTCACTTACATAAAAACCATAGCATTTGCTTATGACCTATGCACATCCTCATATTACCTTAAGTCATCTAGATTATTTATGAATTTAGTATAATATATGGTCCATCCACATAGGAGTATGTACCGCATTGTTTAGAGAACAGTAATGTGCTAGTTAGTTTTGTTTTGTCAACCTGATACAAGATAGAGTCATCTGGGTAGAGGGAACCTCAACTGAGAAAATGCTTCCACCAGATGGCTTGGGGGCAGGACCATGAGACATTTTCTTGACTAATGATTGATGTGGGAGGACCCAGTCCACTGTGGGTGGTGCTATTTCCTGGGCAGGCCATTTTGAGTTGTATAAAAAGTCAATGAGCCACGAGGAGCAAGCTAGTTAGGAACATTCTTCTACTATCTGTGCTTAATTTCCCGCCCTTGCTTCCTCCAGTGGTGGATGGGACCTGGGACATGAAAGCCAGATAAATCCCTTTTCCCCAAGTTGCTTTTGGTCACAGTGTTTTATCACAGCAGTAGAAAGCACACCAAGACAGATGTCAATATATATTATTATATATTATGTAAATATAACATATAATATATACATGTATTATATATTATATATTTACATGTGCAGAGCAAGCACTGTAGATGTAACTGCATTTTCCCACCTATTTCAATCCACAGATGCAAATCCCACTCCGATGAGGGACCAAGGTACACCAATATATCATCCGTGAATCTGGAAATCTAAAAGGATTCTAGAATGTCCCTGTCAAAGTCAAGGTTTTCTTCTATGGTAAGGCAGGATATCTACCCTTGCTGAGTTTTACTAGCCTGTAACTTCCCACGTACCTGAGACTCGAGTTAGATGGAGCAGCCTCCACAATCGAAACCGCTGGGTCTCGGAGGTGTCAATCAGTGTTGCTAAGTCCCCAAGATGGTTTTCCGTGAAGCCATACTCTTCAGAGGTCACTCATAGGTGTGACCTTCAGTCCTTCAAATCAAGTCTATTTGTTTTTATTTACACACCCACATGGTCCAGTTATTAGTTTCTGGGCTGGCACAGGGCTGGAGAGTAGCGGAAGGATCTGGCTGTTGTAAACTGAAAAGCTGCTGATAGCAAAATGACCATGAAGGGGTCAGATGAATAACAAATACCAGGTGCAAACATTTAAGGCATGAATGCTGCCTGGGGACTCAGTGTGCATGAACTTTTCACTTGTATATAAATCTCTCTCTTGCTCCAGTTCCTATGTTTTTAATCGACCACAGTGTCTTAGAGATCAGTGGGATTTCAGAAGAACCCGATTGAACCAAGATACTTGAACGTTATAATCTCACAGTCTGACATCATCATAATAGAATTTTATGCCTCGGGGCATTGGCTTTTAATAACTAGAATTCAGCTTGTGCTTTCTAGTTTTGTAAATGTCAGCTTGACATAAGATATAGTCATTCGGGAAGAGGGAACCTCACCTGTAAGACATGTCTTCATGAGGATGCATTGTGGGCAAGACTGGTGTATTTTCTTAATTAGGGGTTGACCTGGGTGGGCCCAGCCATTGTGGGTGATGTCACCCCTGGGCAGTTGGTCCTGGGTTGGATAAGAAAGCAGGCTGAGCAAGCTTTGGGGAGCAAACCAGTAAGCAACATTCTTCCCTGGCCTGTGCTCTAGTTCTGACCTTCAGGTTCTGGCCTGCTTGAGTTCCCATCCTGCTTCCTTTCCTACCCTGGCTCCTCTCAGTGATGGAAGTGCTCAGAGAAATAACCCGTCTTTTCCCCACGTTGCTTTCGGTCATAGTGTTTCATCACAGCACTGCGTAAGACAGGGACGATCTCAACATTTTGTCTTTCCTTCCAAAGATCATAACTGTTGTCCTTTGGAAATTCATGTTGAAGCTCTGACCCCCATGTACCTCAGAATGTGACTATGTTTTCCCTAAAAAAGTTATCCAGCTAAAATGAAATCGTCAGATGTTCTAAATCATTGTAAGGTGTGTCGTGTCTATAGGGGGACCTTTGGACACAGAGACACCAAGATGTGTGCCTACAGAGGAAGGGCCATGAGAGGACAGGGGAGTAGAGCTGCCTCAGAGGAAACTCAGTCTGCTGACCTTCTTATTTGGACTTCCAACAAATTTCTGTTGCTTAAGCTACCAAGCCTTTGGAATTTTATTATGGTAGATCCAGAAAACCCATGCAAAGGTTGCTTTGAAACTCACAGCACACCCTGAGAATGGACTTCTTCGTCATTTGCATCACGAGGTGGGAAGATGGGAGAGTTTGCAGTTTCAAGGCTGCCCAGTGTGTTTGTCGTGATCTCTGGGAAGACACAGGACTGAAGCTAGAACTTTTCACCTGGGGACATGGTTTGACACAGCAGGAAGAACACAGGCTTCGTCTTCAAATCCAGGCCCTGTCATGTACAAGATGGGTTGGGCTTGTAAGGGCCGTAAGGCGTCTTAGCCTCAGTTTGTTCAGTTGTGTGACACAGATGAGCTGTACACATGTCGTGAATTGATGTTATCTCGGGTTCCACAGTAAAGTCCCTGCATAGGAGGCAGGTAACAAATCCAGCTCTATTATTTCTGGGGAGCACCAGCATGTCCTTATGCCCTAGAGAAAAGCTGAAGTGGTGGCTTCCTTTCTCTGTTAAAGGTAAGGAAACTATTTTAAAAATAGCCTTTTAGCCTTCTGTGATGAGACTCCAGTGTCTTGGTGATGACAGGGACAAACATTTGGTAGTCACAACGCTTGTTATCTAGAGGTATTCTCCGAAGACTGTCAGTGGCCGAGATCACAGTGTCCATATTCCCTGTCCTCCAAACTGTTCCCAGCTTCTATTTTAGTTCATTCAGGAACCTTAGTTTTCTCATGCATGCCCTTTACGGTGACCTTTACGAAAACCAAAAAAGGATATTTTACTATTTTCCTGTTTTCCAAAATGTCAGTGGCTTTTATGTGTGTATGTGATTTTTAAACCAAAAAAAAATTCATAAATCAGAAAATGTTCCAGAATAAGAGAAGTATGCAGTAAGCTTGATCATTTGGCCACTGCTGACCGTAGGGAAGGCATCTAACGATAGTGACGGATGCCTGGATGGCAGAGCGACTGGCAAGCGAGGAAGCCAGGGTACACTAAGACAAATGTGTGAAAAGGAGCTAGGTCTAGGCAAGCCACATGGGGCTTCATTTACAGGCAGAGAAGAAGTAGGTCCTGAAGAAGGTGAGGCTAAAAATACAGATGGGAGAAGGGTCAACAAAGTGGTAGGAGGGGCCAACTGTCAAGGCCCACACAGGCGTCAGGTTAGCCAGGGTCAGGCAGCTGGGAGGAGAGTTAGGATCATTTAGGTCAGTTTAGAGGAAGGGGGGGGGGGGAATGGTGGTGAGTTCCTGTTTGTTAAACTATTTACATGAGAAGAAATGGTCTCGATTGCTGAGATGGAGGGACAGGCCAGAGAAGGGGATGAAGGAGACTGCGCAGACCATGCTGGGATGGGGGGGCTGGCCAGAGAAGGGGATGAAGGAGACTGCGCAGACCATGCTGGGATGGGGGGGCTGGCCAGAGAAGGGGATGAAGGAAACTACACAGACCATGTTGGGAAGGAGGGATGGAATAGAGACAAGGATGAAAGAGACTATGTGTACCAGACAGTGAACAAGGCAATTAAATTGCCACCTAGTGAAGTTACAGCAGGTCAGGGCTGGGGCGCAAAGAAAATGGGCATATAGAGACAATTATGTTACTAATTTTTTAAAAGAATAATATGAAGAAGAGGTACTTGGGAGCTTTTTAAAAAATGGAGTCAGAAAGATTGTAAGAGCCGGAGGACACGGATGTTTCCTGTGAGACCGTGTGTCCTAGTAATATCAGAAGCGATACACATACAGTCTCCTTAACATGACCGCCCCAATGTGAGCTAAACAAGGATAACCCCATGGACATGCCAAAATGGACAGGGATAAGCCCATGCTTCAACTCTACACAAAGAACTATAGGCCACCAAGGGCAGCTGGGAATGAGAGAGGTGGCCTTCCCGAGGGAAGAGCACCCTAGCTGGTTGTTCAGTGCCAGATGGCCACTCTGAGAACACACAGATTACATCATATAAACTGAACGGGCTATAGTTAGGAATATACATGCAAACATAATCAGTGGAAAAGATGCCACGAATTTGAAGGAGAGTGGGGAAAGCTATAAGGGAAGGTTTGGAAGGAAGAAAGGGAAGGGGGAAAGTTGTAACTATATTCCAAGCCCCAAAACTAAAAATAAAAGTAGAGCTGAAGTGTGGCTCAGCAGCTTAGAGAATTTGTTGTCCTTGCAAAGAATCTGGGTCTTGTTCTCAGAACCCACATGGTGGCTCATGACCGATTATAACTCCAGTTCCAGGGGACCCTTTTCTGGTCTCTGCAAGCACCAGACATGCACATGGTACACAGGCACACATGTAGGCAAAATACCCATACGTATAAAATAAAAATAAATCTTGCAGACAAAATAAAGAACCAGATGGGCAAGTGCACTTGTTAAATTCTAATTCTAGGAGGATTGCTAAAATGCAAGGCGTTCACATCATGGTGAGTATAGAATGAAAACAATAAAACCCCCAAACATAACTAACCAACAAGAGAAGAGCCAGCCAAGGTGGCACATGCCCTTAAACCCAGTACTCTGTCTGCAGAGGTAGTGGGGCTTTGTTCATTCCAGGCCAGCCAGGGCTGCGTAGTGAGAAGGAGGAGGAGGAAGAGGTAAAATGGGAATGATTTCCAGAGCAATGTCCTCCCCGAACAAAGGAAGCTTGGGGCCATCTTTGGCGAGTTTGTATGTCTTCATTCACATTCTGAGCCTTGCTTAGTTCAAGGTCACAGGCAAGAATGTGTCCGTGGTGGACAGGAATACTCTGGGGATGTTCAACTTGCTTAAGGTTGTTAGAAAGACGGCAGGCATGAATGCCTCCAGGCACGCTCGGTTTTCTCCAAAGCGATTTTAGTTGAAATGAAAGAAAGGCACTCTGAAGGGGCGTTTGTGAAGGAGTTTGCCCACAAAGGTGTCTGTTTGACCAAACAGCTAGCAGGGTCACTGACAATGAGACCCTAGCAAGGGATGCTAAATGGGGCCTCTTGACGGGATCCCTGCTGAACTGTTTATAACAAGGGAAGTGACGGCAAGATACACTTGTCTGTTGGCCCCCGGCTGGCTCCAGGGACACTCTGACCACAGACATGAAGGGGACACGAGTCTGCAGTAGAGTCGTCAGACCGTTGTCTTCTATTTCTGCCAGGGTGTTCAAGCAAGGCTTCTTGGAGAAGACGTGAGGTTCTGGGTCCCATGATTTTCCCGGTATCTGAGCTGAAGCTCCCAGCGTCCCCCAGGCTGGGCCCCACTCGGTAGGCCTTCCCTGCTGACAGCCTGGATGCAGATAATGTTGGCCTCTCCTTTTCCTTCTCTGTTTCTGGAAAGTGTAGCTGCCTCCTGCAAATTTTCAGTGCCAGCCTTCTCCTGGGAAGTCCTTCAACACCTGCTTGGCTGGCTTGTTAAGTTACTCTCTTCCCGAAAAAGTAGCTACTGTGGCTTTTGGTTTTCTCCTTTTCTTTTTAAAAACTAAACCCTTTGCAGAGTGTCACTTAGGTTTCTTCCCCCCAGGGCCACCATAACCAAGCGCCACACACTAGGTGACTTAAACTACAGGCGGCATTAATTTCCTCTGCTCTGTACGCCAGAAGTCTGGACTGATGTGTCCACTGGACTGGCTTCTCCGAGGGTTGTGAAGGAAGAGTATGGTACAGGCCCGTGTCTTTGATTTTGGGTAACCATCTCCTTCCTTGGTTTGCTCACACAGTCTTTATAGCTGGATGTCTCCAGATTTTCCCTTTCTATAAGGACACCAGCTTCATCGCATCAGTGCGTAGTCTGTCTATCTCAGTTCAAGGGGATTACCTCCATAAAATAGGATAACGTTCTGAGCTAGGGGGACTTGGGTCTTGAACATATAAACAATGGGGTCAGGGGACTGGTAATGAGGAGGACATAATCCAGTCTGTACCAGTCACCTTCAGCCTGGTGACTGGCAATAAGACAAAACTGTTTAAATTTAGCTGGCCTGCTCACAGGTCCTCAAGCAAGTGACCGAGTCTTTCCAAGTCTTGTTTTTTTTAGCACCTCTGAAATGGGTAGAGTAATTCCTAATTCAAAGGTTAGAGGCTATAAAGAAATCTTTTTTTTTTTTCTATTTTTCCTTTCTGTTCTTTTCTCTTGACCAGCTCATTCTTTATTTAGGTGAAAAAAAATGGAGTTTGTCCGCTCATAATTCACCCCAAGACCTGAACACCAAGGGCTGCACTGATCTCTGGAAACGCCCACCTCCACTCCCAGTTCTCTGCAAACATTGGCTCTTCTGGACTTCCTTCCAGCCTGCCTGTGTTCATCATGACCCGTTTCTCCCCCTCTCTTTGACACATTCTGGGTGTGCCTCTTCAGAGACCCCACTTCCCTAGGCAACTCTCAGCCAAGTTACTCACTGTTGACCACACCCCTGCGTCTTGGGGGAGAGAGTGCTTTTCCACACATTGCTTTGTTAAGAAAGACTTGTTCTTGGATGCCCGGCTGGGAGTTGCTTAGATTCTAAGGGTTTGCTGGTGAGCAGCACCCTAAGCTTAGTCATGTGATACTCACCATTTGAAAACAGAAGAGCATTGTTTGAACGAGACCTTGAGTGGTTTCCATCACGCAGGGGTGAAATGAATGGCCTCTGTAAATGTGCGTTTTATAATTCGAAAAGAAATAGGATTTTTTAAAAAAAGAAAGAAAACAAACAACACCCTGAGCTCCTCTGCCTCCTTAGTGCTGGGATCGTAGACATGGCCCACCACTGTTCAGGTCTTCTCTAACCTTAACACGACTTGGAATCACCTGAGGACCTTGCTAAGCCTGGGTTCTAGCTCCCAGGGTCTCCTAAGGCTTGAGACTCTGCAGTTCTACACTGGATGACTTAACGTTTCTGAGGTCACAGGGCTGAGCTTCCCCAGTGGGTCACACTTAGAACTATCCAGAGAGCTTTCCCACAGATCTGTGCCTGGCTCCCAGCAAGCACACCATCTGACTAAACAGGTCTGAAGTAAAACTCAGGCGCCACCATCTCTTTTAAAAGCATCCAGTGATTCAGAAGTGCAGTCTGAGCTAGAAGGCATCACTCTGGCCGATTTTAAACTTCAGTGTGTAGTTGAGGTACCACGGATGCTGTTAGGAGGTATCTCCTGATTCACTTGCTCTGGTCTGAAGCCTGGGATGCTGGACTTCGGAAGTGCATCAAGGTGTTCGACCGGCCACACTGACTAGGAGTGATCCGATTCAGTGTTTCTCAGAGTAACTTTGGGCCAGTTGGGTGCTCATGGTGGGGACTGTCTTGCGCATTGTAAAATATTTAATGGGATCTCTGCCCTCTGCCCTCTAGGTGCCAGTCATGCAAACCCACCACTGTCGTTTGGGGCAGGTAGGTATGTCTGTAGACAGTGTCAGATATCGTAAGTGGTCAGAGAGGTGGTGGTGGGGCAAAGCTACTGTCACTACCATCATCACCGTGGTGGTCTAATTCAACATGATTATTGTGCCGGCCAGATTTGAACATCGGCTTGTTACAACCTGCAGTCATCTGAGTAATGTCTGGCTGTAGGCAAGCCTGTAGGACATTTTTTTAAATTAATGATTGATGGGGGAGAGCCCAGCCCATTGTGGGTGGGGCCACCTTTGGGCTGGTGATCTTGGGTTCTATAAGAAAGCAGGCTGAGCAAGCCTTGAGTAGCAAGTCAGTAAGCAGCACCCTTCAGGGCCTCTGCATTGGCTCCTGCTCCAGGTTTCTCCCCTGCTTGAGTTCCTGCCCTGGCTGTTTTTGATGGTGAACAGTGATGGTGCAGGACAATTGTCTATATTCTGTCAATTATGTTTTAAATAAACACCAGTATTATTGGCCAGTAGTCAGGCAGGATGTATAGGCAGGACAACCAGACAGGAAGTAGAGGCGGGTCAATGAGAACAGGAGAATTCTGGGAAGGAGGAAGGCCATTCCTCCCCAGTCCTGTCTAGACACCAAAGAAGCAGGATGTGATCTACCCTGCTGAAAAAGGTACTGAGCCATGTGGCTAACATAGATAAGAATAATGGGTTAATATAAGTTATAAGTGTTAATAAGAAGCCTGAGCTAATGGGCCAATCAGTTTATAACTTAGGTTATAAAATCCTGTGTGATTTGTGATGTGGGAGTGTCATATCAATCTGTTGATTTCATTGGCTGAGCAATAAAAGAAACTGCTTGGCTGGCCCTGATAGGTTAGAACATAGATGGGAGGAGTAAACAGAATAGAATTCTGGGCGGAAGAGGAAGTGAGGTCAGACTCTGCGCTGCTTCCAGAGGGACTGGACAGCCGCCATGCTCTGCTCTCCCAGGCAGCTGCAACCCACGATGGACTTAGGCTAGAATCTTCCCGGTAAGCGCACCTTGGGGTGCTTACACACATCATTAGAAATGGGCTAGTCCAGGTGCGAGTATTAGCCTGTAAGGGCTAGAGTTCATGGGCCAAGCAGTTCTTAAATGAATACAGTTTGTGTGTTGTTATTTCGGGCATGAGCTAGCCAAGCGGCCGGGGTGTTGGGGACGCAACCCCGCCGCTCATATTTCAACAGATTTGTTTTTGGAACTTACTGGCTGTGGGAACTGGGCAGGACAGAGACCCCAACAAGTAGGCCCTCATGTTATACAATGATATGGAAGTGTAAGTGAAATAAACCCTTTCTTCCCCAAATTGCTTTTGGTCATGGTGTTTCATCACAGCAATAGAACCCCTAAGACACTAATTTTTTTGGAAATGGGAGGCCAGAAAACTCAGTCTTCGAAGAAGCTCATGACCTCCAGGTATTGGAAGTCTGACAAAGCTAGTTGTCTTAAATGGTAGATAATTACATCCCTTGAGAGGCCTGTGTTGTAATCCCGTTTCTCTGTACTATAATGTGATACCCGAGGCAGCTAACTTTAAAAAAAAATGAGGTTTATTTTGATTCCCAGTTTTGGAGGTTCCAATCCAAACATAGATGGCCTTCTTCTGTGGGCCTTTGAAGATGGCTGAACATCATAGTGGAGCATGTGATTGAACTGTAATGTTTTAAATAAACGTTTCAAAATCTTCAAAAAACATTCTTGTATGAGTCGTACGGTTGCACAATTTGGTGTTTCTTTGACAAATAGTTGAATAGCTGGGTTACATGATGGGTTTATGTCAGTTTTAGAAATCAGACACAGTTGAATGTTTCTTTTCCCCTTTTATCTATTATCTTTATTTGAAAGTGTTCATTGCAGAGAGTCATTGATCCACTTCGAGGCCTCTGGTTTCTGCTACACTATCAATGCTGGGCTCTCACTGGAGCTTCTCTTGGTTATCCTGCTGTTGCCGTGTGTCATGGAGGTCCTGCAGCTTTGGGTATGCAGGACTGGTCCCTTCCCATGCTCCAGCAGGTCATAGATGGGGTGGATGTTGGGGTGGGCCAACTCATAACCCTGGTTCTGGGCTTGGGTAGTTGTCAGGTTGGTCAGCCCGCCAGGTCTCCATTGTCTTCATCACCCAGTGCACTCTCCTGAATCACCCTGGCTAGTTCACCCTTTGCAGTGATGAGCAAGGGGCGGGGCCAGTTCTCCAGCTTTCCTGTCCTCTGGGTCTGTTCGCCCACACCTACACCTTCAGGGCCAGCTCTACTGTGTTGCCAAGGCCTGGTGTAGGGGCCGGCTTTCCCATCTGCCTCAGTCACTGATGGGCAGGGATGTGGGGTGGTGGAGGGCATCCCCCCCCCCATACCACCACATGACAGATGACTAATGGCAACAGCTCTCCCATGCTCACAACTTCGGGGCAAGCTCACCCATACCTCCTCCAACAATATTGGCTCTATTAGCTGCCCAGGCGAGTGCAGGGCCTGCTTTGCTGAGATTTGCAGTTGGTGGGGGACAGGTCAGTTCTCCTGCCTGCCTTAGGCGTTGAAGGGTGGTTGATGGGTGTCTCTCTTCCTCCCTTGCCACACATATGGCAGATGAAGGAGGGGCCAGTTCTCCCGGTTCACCTGCTCCCCATCCAATAGGGTCAGCTCTATTGCTGTCCAGGTGAGGTGCAGGGTCCACTTTCTCAAATGCTGCAGCAGTTAAGGGGACGGTCAGCTCCCTCATTGGTCACAGGGGGTGAGGTGAAAGGGTTAAGGGGGCATCTCTTCCCCACCCACACCACCGTAAGAGAGATGAGCCTTGGGGACAGCTTTCCCACTCTTACACCCCCCCCCACCCCCTCACGCACCCATATCTCTGCCAACAAGGTTGGCTCTATTTCGTTTCCAGGTGAAGTGCAGGCCCTACAGGTGGTGGGGGGCAGGGGCAACTCTCCTGCTCTTATGACCTCGGGGCCAGCTCTTCCACCTTTCCCAAACAGTTGATGGAGGGAGGGCATCTCTCCACCACCCATGGCGCCAAATATCGGACGGAAGAGGGGCAGGGCCGGGTCTCCCCTGCTCACAGTTCCAGGGCCGGCTCACCTGTGCCCTCATCAACAGGGGTAGCTCCGCTGTGCTACCCAGACAAGGTACAGGGCCTGCTGGTGTAGGGGTCAGCTCCCTGACCAGCGGGAGTCAGTATGGGCGGGGTGTGTGTGGGGAGAGTCGGATGTTTGTTGGGGGGGGGGGGGAGGAACGCGTTGAGATGAGAACGGCGACATGAGGAAATGATTCTCTGTTTTTTCAGTGGACCCGGTACCCGCCTGAGTGTTCGTAACAGGGAAGCAGTAGCGACAGGCTTAGGATAGAGACGAAAGTCGAGTTGAAAAGAAACGAACAGAAACTGGAAGCCAGCACAAAGCACTTTGAAAAATGGCGGACGAGACTACGAGTCCAGGAATGCAGGCAACCCGCAGAGGAAAGGATACGAAGAGGGCGGATGGCCCTCGGAGACTTCAGGAGAAACACGGCCCTGCTTAGACTTTGCTTCCAGTCCAGTCGAGGCAAAAGCATAGGGAACAGTGTAGCAGCCTAGGGAGCCACTTGGCTCATGCACAACTGTTTTCTAATTACATTAGCGCCTGAGCCTCTTCACTGCATATACTGCGCACACACAGGCCACTCTGAAGGATGCAACTACTGGCAACAGAGGACCCAGCTTGCATAGAGCTGCAGACACAGCCCTATCTAAACAAGGAAATAACTTTCTCTTCCCCAATGACACTCAAACTTAGTGTCTATTCAATCATACCCTCCTTGTGTCCAGTTAGGAGAGCAGAAAGACAATCCGGAATTTGTTTTGGGTGCATGCGCAATAAGGCAAAAAACGGTGTCCTCCAGTGATCTTTTAACAAAAATTCTCTATTTACCTTCTTATGCCTAAGTATAATTTTAAACTCTGAGGAATTGCGAAAAGGGACATGCACGGTATGATAGAAATTATCATATAACCCAATCTATGCATTAAAATCAGAGAACCCAGACCTTGCCTCTTAGTTCCCAGCCCCTCCTTCCTTTAGATCACATATAAAGAGACTCTAGGCGGCAACCTGGGCCAGTGAATATCGTCAGTCTGTGGCCTGCTGCTCTGCTGCCGTGCATTCTGATCTGTCCCATAGCCTTGCTTCTGAGAAAATGTCCTTGCCGTTTTGCAATCTGGTAGGCTTTTATTTCTTTCTTGAATAGGAGACCAAGAACCCAGAGACACCTGGTCAAGATCCCAACCTCCAGTAACAATACTGAAATCCATTTTAAAAGTTTGACTTTTAGAACGTTAAGAGAATAGATTTGCATGTTGCTTAAAGCCAGTGACTTTGTAGTAAACAAATACATAGGAGAAGGTGAGCAGGGATTCATAGTGTTTTCTTGTGGGGGAAGCAGAAGTAAGTTGACTTTGGAGTAGGATGGAGTAGACAGTAAGGCTACTGAAGGACGTGGGCAGACCTTGATTTTAGAGGAAAGCCAGTATCATGTTCCAAGTGAGGAATGATGAATGGCGCCTCTGTGAAGGCCAGCGAAGGGCTGATGGGTGCGGATGGGCAAGGCAAGTACCTAGCCGATCAGAGAGCCTTGGCGTCTGTGGGGAAGCATCAACTAAGTGACTGTCCACTGCTTCTGCACCCGGGGCCCAGTGTGCTTGGAGAAGGCTTCTCAGCTCTTAAACTTGGATGCTTATCAAAATCACTTGGGAAGATTGAGAAAATCTTCCTGCTGGGGCTGCACCCATAATAAGTCAGAACTCTCCTGTGATGTGACGGTCCTGAGAGGCTACCCTTGAGAACCTGCGCTGTAGAAGATGAATGGGCGAGAAAGCAGCCAGCACTGAGTTTACCACCAATTCGCTTGCTCCTGGAATGCTAGTCCTTTGACACTTGGCGGTGCCTATTTCTTGGAAGAGATTATGTGGGTAGGAAGCCTGCTACCACCTCGTTGCCAATAGTTAGTATGCAGTGGAACAAAGATGGAGACTCAACCAGGTCCTAGGTAAAGTGGGGACATGTGGCAGCTTACAGTCATCATCCACTTGGAAGGATCTTGGATCACCTAGGGGAGCGGCTGGGCACCCTGGAGGGGTTGTCTTGGTTAGGTTACTGAAGGAGCAACACCTGCCCTAAATGTGGGCAGTGCTGCCTCATGTCTGAGCCCTGGACTGAATTAGGGAGGAAGGGAGCTGAGTTCCTGACGGTGGAGGAAATGTGACCAGCTCACTTCCTATTCCTGCTCCAGCACCTTTCCTGCCTTCAGCCACGTCTTCCTCACCATGGTAGAATGATTGCCCTGAACTGTAAGCTGGGATAAATGCCTTTCCCCTTAAGTTGATTTTGCCAGGGTATTTTATCACAGAAACAGGAAAAATAACTAAACACAGACCTTAGCAATAGTGCAGGAAACACACATGAAGAGGAAGTGGGGAATATTTGGCTAAGGTTATTTATCTAAATCTTGGCATCCAGAGAAAGTCACAAAATTCACACTTTTCCTGGACTGAGATCAATATTATAGAAAAAAAAGGAAAATCTCCAGGAAGCTGTGAGTGAGTGAGTGCAGCCCACATCTCATGGATTTCCATGTTTCAGGGCAGGTCTTGAGACACTTCTCCCTGGAAGCTTTCCTTACCCCTAATCTTGAGTTGGCGTCTCTCATTAAGTGCTCCTCTACTTTGTTTGGGGACAGTCTTTCCAGGCTGGCCTCATACTCATAATCCCCCTGCCTCAGCTTCTTGAGTGCTAAGCTTACAGGCTCTATGCTTGACCTTAAAGCCTTTTTAATAGTTTGAGCTCTACCCGGAGATGCCAGTCAAGCTGTGGAGAGCAAAGATATTCACTGGGGACAAGAAATTATCTACATGGGAACTAGCGATCTAGAGTAGCACAAGGTGTTGGAAAGACAGCAACATGCATGCATAGCAGGTGCTCTGGGTTCTGGGGATCAAGTGCCAGGTTCTTCCTCATTGTCTCACAGCACCTCCTACCTCCCATCCTTCCTCCATCCAAGCACACGGATATTAAAAGTTACGATGAGTAGAAGGAGAACTTCTCTGTTGCTTAGTGAGAAAGTTTTACTTTCAGCCCTGCAATACCGGCTTCTTCCCTGTGCTTTGTTCAAGGTAACAGTCATTCCCTAAGGGCCTTCATGGATCTGCAAAATCCTGGGGTCTCTACAGAGAGGATAGGTCTGCCTGAAGCAGAGATGACCCCGAGGAAGCAGTTGGCATGGAGAGCATAAAAGAGACTACTTCTAAGTTCTCATACATCAACTCACTTTCCTTCAGTGACGTGGGAGTCCCCTCTGTGTGCTGTCATTACCATTAATGAATAAAGAAACTGCCTCGGCCTGTTGATAGGGCAGAACTTAGGTAGGCGGGGAGGACTGGATTGAATGCTGAGAGAAAGAAGGGCAGAGTCAGAGAGCCGCCATGGAGCCACCAGAGTCAGACATGCTGAATCTTTTCAGGTAAGCCACTGCCACATGGCGCTGTACAGATTACTAGAAATGGGTTAAATTAATAAAAGAGTTAGCCAGTCAGAAGCTTGAGCTAATAGGCCAAGCAGTATTTTAATTAATACAGTTTCTGTAAGATTATTTAGGTTCTGGGCGGCTGGGATGAACAAGCAGCTCCTCCTTCCACAACTTTTGAAAGTATGAGCTGAGTGAAGCGTGCACTAGCTCTTGTCAGGCCACTGAGTGGTGTTTCTCACAGTGGATTTGCTTGCCAGAGTACGATACATAACGAGATGTCTCAAGAAGAATCGCTGTGCTTTCCACACAAAGAACTGTTGTAGGGGGAGCGGCGGACTGCGTCCCGCTGCCCAGCTAGCTTAACCCCTGAAATAACCACACAGAAATTGTATTCATTTAAACATTGCCTGGCCATTAGCTCTAGCCTCTTATTGGCTAACTTTCACATCTTGACTAACCCATTTCTATTAAATCTGTGTATCACCACATGACTGTGGCTTACCGGCAAGGTTCTAATCTACATCCGTCTCAGGCTGGAGATTCATGGCATCTGCCAGACTCTGTTCTTCTTCCCACCATTCTGTTCTGTCTTCCCACCTACTATGTTTTCAATCCAGCTTGCCAATTTCTGTCCTTAATATGGTAAAGGTATACTGTCTTATTTAATAGAATTGGTGATACATTGAAGTCTAAGTGTTTTTTTTTTCTTTTTCTGAAATCGTCTGATAAAAGGAACTTAGGGGAGAAAGGGTTTATCTGTTTCTTAGTCCCAGGGTGCAATCTATCATGTTAGGGAAGTGGCAGGGGCTTGGGGCAGCTGTCTTGGGTTTTAGTTCAATTTTAGATTCAGTCTTAGAGTTAAAAGCAGTTACTCTGTGCATTAAACTCTGTGTGGGATCAAGGGGGCTAAGTTCCTATCAGCACATAGGGAATAGGTCAGATCTGTGGCTCCCTAACTCTATTGTAGTACACACACACACACACACACACACACACGTGCACATATACATACATGCACACACCCATACACACATGCACACACATATTGCAACACACTTGAACTAGGCCAAGAGGAAGGTGATTAAAATGCTTGACTATCTAAGAGTATTTGAGTAATTAAAGAGTAACGACAGAGACAAAGTGACCACTTGTCTATTGTCCTCATGGATCAGATCACTGTAAATATCATCTATAAATACCTAACTCCTTATTTTTACTTGACAAAACATACTTGGTGGCATGTAATGTAAGATTTTTAAACATGTAGGTATTATAGGATGATTAAACTGAGATGATTAACATGCACAGCACTTTGTGTTTGACTTTTTGTTGTTGTGAGGACTCTGGAAATTAGCTTTGTTAGCAATTCATCATAATTATCCATTGTCACCATGCGGGACAATAAGTCTCTTGAATCCTTTAATACTAAAAGGTGATAAATTCTTATTCCATTTTATAATACATTGAGGCTTAGCGTGGTCAAACAAGTTGTTTGGTATCATATTTAATAACTGGCAGAACTAAATCCAAACCCTAGGCTGTCAGATTTGAAAGTCTGCTTTGGTCCTTGTTTCTTGTGGGAGGGGGTGGGGCTGGAGGGCAGTCGTGAGAGGATTCAGTCTTTAGACCCTGAGTGGATAGGGCTGGGGTTTCCTCAAGTCTCCGTACTCTCACAGTTTTGGCGTGTCTAGGCCTTAAGTATGTGGTCTTTCGTCTCTAAGATGCCCTTTTATTTCAAGAGACAGATCTGGGCTGGGTTCTGTTCTCTCCTGGGGTCTGCAGGGTGTTGGCGGGGTCTCCTTCCTGAGTGTGTGTGACTAAGAGAGGTGGTAGGGCCCGCAGCACAAGACCCGCCGCCAAGAACATCTTGGGTGGAGGAGACTTCTGGGACATTTTTTCCACTCTGCATCAGACAGAGTAAAATTGATTAGCATCTAATTGGTTTCAGCTGTGCTTAGAGTAGTGCACAGAGAATTTCGATGGACTTCACTAGATTCAATTCCTTATGGTTAACAGAAAGAAAAAAAAAAGAACCTAAAACACCCCAAAAGAGAGAAGCCATTGGCTCCCATTTCACCCACTTGGAATCTGGGTTACCTTGGATCCAGAACGAAAACAAAGAAACCAAAGAAGGAAATCTATGTCCCGGAGACTCAGGTTGTCGGCTGCCTAGAAATCAAAACATCTGTGTTGGGTCCTGGCTTTCCATGAACAGCCACATGCTCTTGGTTAAACCTTTTTATGTCCCTGCACTGTGTGTGCTTCAGTCTCTAGAAATAACGAGAAACTAAGGATTTGATCCCAGTGATCTCCAAAGCGCCTGTCTTCCCACAATGCATAACTGGTTTCCACCGATCGTCCTGATGGCCGGAACAGTCCCAGATTAGCACGGCATGCAACTGCTCCCGTGAACTAAGGACTGGAAGACAAATGATGGGCTGGGAAACTCTGCTTTACTGGGTGTTTTCGGACAAGGATACCTCGGTCCCTGCCCTTCCTTCCCATCTCCATCCATGGACAGGAATGGAGGTCACTTTCTATGAATACAAATTATTTTTTTGTTAGTAGCTTTGGACAGTGCTAGATGTGTAG
The DNA here is from genome assembly GCF_014885135.2 of Alexandromys fortis. Classification (NCBI taxonomy): domain Eukaryota; kingdom Metazoa; phylum Chordata; class Mammalia; order Rodentia; family Cricetidae; genus Alexandromys; species Alexandromys fortis. The sequence continues at coordinate 23,879,209 of NW_026067944.1, read as the reverse complement.
TTGACTAACCAAGGTGTGCACTTAGCATACATGAGGCCCTAGGTTCAAAGAAAATGAAATTTGTTTCATGAAGCTTGGTGCAAATAGTCTGTATTTGAAACAGCTTGCCAGCTAAGCTGCCGTCTCAGTCCTCCGTTCTGTTCTACCCATCATTTCCTCAAGTTGTTCCTGCTCTTTGTTTGCCGCTATCCTCCCACCCGACTCCCATTGGTTATGTTTCTCCGGCTTAAGTCATTTTTTTTTTCTGAGTTTTTTTTTTTTTTCCAAAACTGATAGATGACCAAGATGGCAGCTTGGAGTGTAAAACATCCTAGAGAACTTTCGCCCTGTGACCCAGCTGAGTAAGAGCCCTGAGAGGGAGCTATTTGAAGCCCTTTGTACCATCAACATTTCTTGGTCCCCATTACCAAATCTCAAATCATCTTTTAGGTAACTTGTAGGCTCAACCCCAAGGTCTTGGAAACTTCTGACCCATCTCTGGTGGTACTTCCAACTTTCCCACTTACCCCACAGGCTTAGAGTAGATTTGCTGAGCAGAGAGAAATGAGGAGCACCTCGTGCTGCCTAGTGTTGTGAGATATCTGTACCCTGTGTGAAGATGTATTGCTGTGATTGGTGGAATAAAGAGCTGAATGGCCAATGGCGAGGCAGGAGAGAGTAGGCAGGATTTCAGGGCAGAGAGAGGACTCTGGGAAGAGGAAGGGTGCATTTGCCAGGGAGATGCAGGGGAAACCAGGCTTCGGTACAGAGATGAGGTAATGAGCCACATGGCAGGACATAGATTAAAAATATGGGTTGATTTAATTATAAGTGTTATTTGGAAACAGGCCTCAGCTAAAACCCAAGCTTTCGTAATAAGTCTCCATGTCATTACTGGTGGGTTGGTTGTCCTGACGAGGAAGTACTATTACAGGCTAGTTTTATGTCAACTTGTGTTGCAAGGGAGAGGGCCACTTGTTCGTCCTGACCTCCTACACCAAACTTGACACAATCCAGAATCATTTGGGAAGAGGGAGCCTCAGGTGAGAAAATGCCCCTACCAGACTGGCCTGTGGGAAATCATGTGGGGGATTTTCTTGGTCAATGATTGGTTTTGGAGGACCCAGGTCACTATAGATGTAGACTGATGGATCTAAAAGCACTGAGCAAGCCATGAGGAGCAAGGTGGTAAGCAGCATTCTCTATTTCTCTGGCTTCAGTTCCTGCCTCCAAGTTCCTGCCTTGACTTCCCTGGATGACGGACTACAAGCTGTAAGATGAAATAAACCCGTTTCTCCCCATGTTACTCTGGGTCATGTTTTGTTACAACAATAGAAATCCTAAGTAAGACGCACTTACTCTCCCCAAATGGGCTAGTGAACAAGACAGCTCAGATTGCTAGACCCAGGGTTGATGCTGCTGCATCCGGGGTCCATGGCTCTCAGGACACAGGCCTCCACTGTAGGTGTAAGAACAGAGTATTGCTTCCCACAGGGCAGGGTACCCTGCCCTCTCTTAGGACTAGAGGGAGAGAGGGGAGGGGGAGGAGGAGAGTGGGAGGGAAATGGGAGGAGGGGAGGAGGTGGAAATCTTGAATGGTATTATTTATAAAGCAAAAAAATAAAATAAAAAATACTATTAAAATAAACAAACAACAACAACAACAAAAAAGAACAGAGCATTGCTAAGGTCCCACTCTAAAGAGTAAGATCAAAGATCTGTTGGCCTTGGCTGCAGTGGGTAACTAGGAGCTGATGGGGGTAGGTTTGCTAGCAATGCAAGGAGCTGTTAGACCGAAGGTGAGATAAGACCGGGTTCCAGGTTATACGTAAAACCAAACAGTATTTTCCCAAAGTAGACCTCTTTCTCAGGGATCCATTGTGCACTAGAAACCGAGGTCTGGGAGAGTTTGGTTTCAGGCATTACCGATCTGACTGACTCATGGATCTGGGGATGGCAGCCTTGTTAGACTGGAAAGTTTCCCTCTGGAAATATCATGTGTCCCCTGCGGAGGGAAGGAAGGCTGGCAGGCAGCAAATGCTTCTTAACACTTCTGGCTTCTCTTTGCCATCTGGGCGGAAGACTTGCCTGTTCACCAGGGACTCATGGGAACAGCGCAGCCTCTCTCAAACCTCCCTTTCTCCAGAAGGAGTCACAGATACTGTGTCCCTGTACTCTCCTCGGACCCCCAAACAGAGCAGAGTCCACAGAGTGAGCCCTCCCATCAGCGAAGCTCACAGTACCGCATACTCATAACCTTCACTCAAGGTTTTATTTATTGGATCGTGTACCTGGGGGACTGCGCTCTCTTTCAGACGCTGTTCCTCTTGCTTTTATGTGTGCTCAGGAATGCGGTGGAGTCCCTGAACAGACATGAACAAAGGACAGTCGGGCTGGTGTGACAGCTCTAAGTACTCATGCTGGGTTTTTTCTTGCTATGACTGCATAAGCTCCCTTGGTTCCATCTCCTCTAGGCTGCCCTAGGGAACAGGGGCCTATCATCTGGTGATTTACACTCCCTACAAGTCCAGCCCCCTTCCTCCAGCCTCCTCAGTTTTGGCAATAAGCCCAGACTCACTTTATAAGGTCTTGATCCAGTGCTTTCTCCCTACGGCTTCAACAGTACCCAGACATGGATCCCAGGCATTTCCCTGGCTTCCCAGCTCCAGTTCACCTTGACTGAGCAAATGGATGTTGGAAGGCCACCTAATTTTTAGATGTCCTAACAAAGAGACAGAGAGGGAGTTTAGTCTCTTGCAGGCATTGCACTCCTCACGCTGTTCTGGCTTGGCTGTGGAAGAGAGGGTGTGGTTTGTGCTTAGACTTGTGCCCCCACCCCAAGCTCACAACTCCAACTCTGTTTATCCTCCAGGTCCCTCTCTGAGCTCCTTTGGAGGCTGCCCTTTCTTCCATGGCATCCTGAGGCTGAACTCCAATGAGCTGTTTAATGAGCTCAGGCAGCCTGATCTGACTTTTATTAACTGAGCGACAGAGGGTTGAGAGAAAACCAGCCACGACAGTGCAGAGTGCCACGCATACGAGTTCCATGCCACTGCTCTTGAATCAGCCTTATTAGAGACTGCTTATAATCCTGGAATCAGGGATGCTGAATGTACTGGAAACTGACTGGGGCATCGTAGACTTTCTAGTTTTCCCGTCTCAGCTTTATTTTCAGCCAGGAAATCCAATACATCTTAAGACCTGCTTTTGCCATAGGCACAACTATTTTTAGTTGCTATAGAGGAATGCTGCTGTTTATTTGCAGAAAAGATTTGCTTTTAATCGACCAACCCTACCCTACTTTATCAGTAATTGGGTCATCTGTGGTAAACTCATACCCCCTCAAGTGGTGACTAAAACCCTGAGAAGTCTTATTTATTATCTACATTTATATATTATTCTTCTAGAACACACCAATTAAGAAAACTCTACCCTTCCCTTGCCACCACCTCTGCTTTGGTTATTTGAGTGTGAGCTCTTTCTCTGTTGTCCAGGAGGGTTTGAATTTCATTTCTTATGAAGAGAAACTGTTAGGCACTGCTCCCTAACTGGAGATTTTGTGTGCTGAGGTCACTGTGTTCTTGGGCTTTGGTCCAGAGTGACTTCATTTCTGCCTGCTAAGATTTAAGTGGGACTCTTAAGAGCAGGGCCTTGTTTGCAAGCCAATGGTGTCTTTTCTTCTGACTCATGCTAAGTAGGACTGCATTGTATGTTAAGATGCTCATCAAGTTCTTTTAAAACTTATGTTTTACAGAGCTCTACAGGGTCAATCGCAGGGATAATTAAAGCACACTTTCCCAGATCTGATAAAGCCTAATGAATCGGTACTGAGATGGCGTAGACGTAGCTATTGAAATAAAATAACAGCTCTCAATCGCAAGTTAAATGCGTCAAAATGGATTTCAGCTGTATCAAACAGTTAACAAGAGAGTCCTTTCAGGGTGTGCTTTTAAAACTGGTTTGATGGAAATGGAAAAAAAAAAAAACCAAAAAAAACAAAACAAAAACCAACTCTAGAGTTTGGAAGGGGAAACAAAGTGTTCACTGATCACAAGCTTGTCCATTAAGCCTGCTTACCCACGAGCATCAGAGATTCATGAAATCGACACTTTTGTGGACCTGAATGGGAATGCAGAGACTGTAGGAAGAAAATTGGCACTAAAATTATCCGCCCAGTTAGTCCCTCTAGCCTTCGGGAAGAAAAACATGTTTCAAAATTACTTAAAAAGATTATCCGAGATGTGCACAAGGATTACAGAAGAGTGGCGTGTACATTTGTCACAGTGAAAAACGAGCCAGACAGATTTCCCTAAAGGAGACAACTGGACAAACAGACGGTGCTGCACTGCCACAGGAATCCTGAAACAATGTCATGCGTTTGTAGCATGACTTTTCCTGGGGTTCTGTCTCTATTCACTCCAGAAAATGATGCCAAGGACAACCAAGAACCCATGCTTTGTAACTGTTTTTTTGCAAACCCTTGTAGTTACTTCCAGGACTTTGGTGGCAGCTTTGCCACCAGAGTCTCTTCCTCTCAGGTTTTTTTTTAACTTTTTTTTTTTTTTTTTTTTTGGTTTTTCGAGACAAGGTTTCTCTGTAGCTTTGGTGCCAGTCCTGGAACTAGCTCTTTTAAACCAGGCTGGCCTCGAGCTCCCAGAGATCCGCCTGCCTCTGCCTCCCGAGTGCTGGGATTAAAGGCATGCGCCACCACTGCCTGGCTCCTCTCAGGTTTTTGACCACTTGTTTGTCTTTGGGAAATGGGGAACAGAGCCTCGGGAGCTCCCGGGGATCAGGAGCCTCTCTCCTTCCGTAAGAGATCATAGCAGCTGTGCTTCAAGACAACAATAATCATATCCACCCAGAGGAAGCAGTCACAAAACAGCCTTAGCAATGAAGTTCATATGAAAACTGTGATATATTATCTCAAACGTTTTAAGGAGAACAAATCAGGTTACAAAATGGCAGACACTAAAGCTTAATCGCATGTAATACAGACCTGTCAGGAAAGATATGCCCTCTGGTGCAATAATGGCACGATTGTTATGGGTTAACTGATAGCATTCTGATTGGATTTGAAACCTGATCCACAGGAAGAAATTCATGCCCCGTATTATTGTGAGCCTGGTCAAAAGTCTATGGTTTGGGCTTCCAAAGGCTCTAGGGAGCCTATTACTGTTTGTTAAATGAGCACATTGTCAAACTGCCTTCTAAGTATTTATGTTTCTACCCGTAGGTTAGTGGTCCTCTCTGTCTCAGTCAGAAACTTCTTTCTGCCGTGGGCAACAGTTAATGCAGAGTCTCACAACTGTCCAAGTGCTTAAAATAAGTGTCCATTTAGTACATTTAGTATAGATGCCTAACCGGGCATCTATATCCACTCCACCAAGACTCGGGAAATATCACAGAAGAGGAGGGCAAGAGAGAATGTAAGTGCCTGAGAACAAAGAAGAGCAGTGAAATGCCTGCTAGATATGGCATGGATGTTGTGCTCATGAACTCCCTGTGGCTGTTTGCCAGCATAATACCCACAGAAACAAGACCAAGCCAATGAGAGTCTTCAGCATTCCAGGGGCAACAGTCATTGGATCCAGGGTGTTAAGTTAAAAAAAGACATGATGGGATGTGTTTAGGGGGAGAGGAGGGAGAGTTGGTGATGTAGATGTGAAGATACGTCACATGTGTGCATAAAACTGCCAAAGAAAAGATCAACAGTGGGAAACAACTAATAAACGGGACCTCCTGAAAAGCTTCTGTAAAGCAAAGGACATGGGCAACAAGACAAAATGCAAGCCTAGAGAATGGGAAAAGATCCCACATCGGATAGAGGTCTGATTTCCAAGAACTCTCAGCAGAGAAATCTAAAATGACTGAAAGACACTTAAGGGAATGCTCAACAGCTTTAGTCATTTAGCTAATGAACACAAGTCAAACTTGGGTACTGATGTAGGGTTTAGGTTTAATTGCAAGGCAAGGAGTCTGAGTAATTGAGTAGTCCTGATGAAGGCAGAGTCTCACCAACCTTTGGCACTTCGTTGTCTCAGCTCTAGTTCTGCAAGGTGGTAGACTATGCTGTTAAATTGTTAATCTGGTGATTGCTGAGGGTAGGATGTCACCATCATGGATAATTGTCCTCATCTGGGAAGACTGCACAGGAAAGGTTAAAGACAATAACAGTGTCTATGCCTTCAGCCAAAGTGTGGCCACAAGAGAAAGCAATGGTGCCCAGATTTCCCCTGGCTTTGGCCACTATCCTAGTCTGCTTTCTGTTGCTGAGATGAAACACCAACTACAATCGTCTTGCAGAGGGAAGGGTTTAGTTAGCTGGCACTTCTAAGTGATTGCCCATCCTTGGGAAGCCCGGCTAGAAGTCAAACAGGAACCTGGAGGCAGGACCAGAAGCAAAGGCTGTTGAGGAACATTGTTTACTGGCTTGTCCTCCTCCGTAGTTTTCTCAGCCTGCTTATACAAACCAGGGCCACCCGCCCAGGGGTGGTGCTGCCCACAGTGCTCTGGGCCACCAGTATCAATCTTCCACCAAGAAGATGCCTTTCAGGTTCTCCCATGGGGCATTCTGATGGGGACGCTCCTCTGCTGAGGCTCCTTTCTCTCTGGCATCTCTAGTTTGTTAACAAAAATTGACCTGCGGCCCTAGTGAGGACTCAGCGCTCTTGAGTAAAAGCAGCTTCTAAGTACGTGTTCCAGTCTTAGTCTTGTGTGCCCCTTCTTTTCATGGTCACGCAAAGTGTGACTTAGTACACACGGCTCTTTGTTGTTCCATTCCTTCAGTACACTGCAGACTGCTCCATTGCTTTCCAGAACTCAGTGTTGTTGCTGAGAAGTCCAACACCTGCCCTCCTCCTCCTTTGTCTCCTCCCTCCCCTTCCCCCTCTTTCCCCTCCTCTTTCTCCCCCATCCCCACCTTCCTAAATTAATCTGTGCTTCCTTTCTGGCACGTTCAAGATTTCATTGTATTCTCTGTCTTCCTAAGTCTCGCTGTAGTGCTCCCAGTGGGGGTTGTTTTTATTTATCTTTTGGAATCAAGAGTGAACGTCCAGTGCAAATCTTTCTGTCGTTTGCTCTGGGAATTCTTGACTTGCGCCTTTATTTTCAGCACTGATGTTGCTTTTCTGTGGTCCTTGCCACTCTTTTGTCTGGGGTGCATATTACACGCCTAGGACAAACCTTACATATTTGACCTGTTTTTCTGGGTTGCGTGTGGAGTGAACTTGTCCCTAGGATCCCCGAGCCACCTGTTTTCTGTTTAGAGAGTCTAGAAATCATTCCATTTATTAGCATTTTAAAAATAACCCGGGCTACATTCCTGTTTCCAAGCACCCCCGTTGCGTATGTTACATATTCATCTGTTGTGCTTCATTTATGCCTGTTTTGTCCCGCAATGCCTCCTCTTCTCTTGTCCCCTTGAGCTTTCATATTTGAAGCAATTTGCCACACTATATTAAAATTAATTTCCCTTTGCAGCAAATGTATGTTCTGATTTCATGTTTACTGCCTGCATATTTTTTAAACTTAGGCTTCATAATTTTGATTTGCAGGCTTATTTTAAGTGGAAATTGTTTCATGGTTTGTTTGTGGTCTGCTTTCTTTCCTGCCTCTCTGCTCTCATTGTATCTGTTTCTCTAAGTCTAATTGGTTCTGGGTTGTGGGATCCCAGGTTTTTTTTTAATCCAGCATCATAAAGGCAGCTTAGGACTGGGATCGTGAATGCTGATCTGTCTCTTAGGTATCTCTAGCTCCTGTCAAGTTGGTAATCAGCACTAACCTTCACAGCCCTGAGCTGCCTTTTTGATGCTGGGTTCAGATCCTAGAGCCCAGAACCAATTAGATTTAGAAACAGATACAAGGAGAGCAGAGAGACAGCTCTCTGATTATGACCGTGAGGATCCCACAAATTGTGTCAGCCTCTGGCCAGGCCTGCGAGGTGTTATCTTGATTAAGTTAATGAAATTGGGAATACCCGTCTTAAAATTGGGCAACACCACTCCCTGGAACTGGGTCCTAGAATGAAAAAAAAGAAAGAAAGAAAAAAAAGGAAGGAAGGAAGGAAGGAAGAGAGAGAGAGAGAGAGAGAGAGAGAGAGAGAGAGAGAGAGAGAGAAAGAGAAAGAGAAAGCTAGCTAAGTACACACATTCATTCATTGCTCTCTTCTTGGCTACCGACAAAGTGTGACCAAATCCTCAGCACCGCGCTTATGATTCCTCTGCCCCTTAGACTGTCCCCTTGAACTGTGTGCCCAAACAGATCCTTTCTCCCTAAGTCATGCTAGTCGGGTGTTTTGTCACTGCAGTGATACAAACAGCTGAGCCAGGACTCGCAGGGTGATGCTGAAGACATCTATGGTCTGCACCCAAGCTGGCTCCTGTTTTTTCCTGGTCTCAGGTCTGTGTTTCGTTTTCTCATCCTCTAGAAGGCCACAGAGTTCCCTGAAATTGCAGCTCAGGTTGCCTCTGTCTAAGGAAAATGATCTGAATTCAAGTCCCTGATTATCAGTTGGGGGAAACATCTACCCCCACCCAATCCCATCTGATTTTTTCACACAATTGCCATTTTGTATTCTGTATTTTGTATTCTGTTATTTTTCTCATTTGTAGATATAGTAAATCCTTTTTCCTGCAAACACAGTGTAATTTTTGTTTCATGTTTACACCTTCACTAAACATCTGGGGAATAATAGCAAGGTCACAGTGTGCTTGTTTATGCTGTGTTGGGGATCCACCCCGACCCTGTGAACTTCTGTCCAATTGCACTGGGCAGTCAGGAGACATGTTTAAAACTTTACTTGCCACGTACTGCTTTCTGCAACAAATGTGACCGTCAGTACATGGGCCATCAACTGCCATGCTAACGAATCGAATGGAAATTTTGTAGTTGGCACAGTTAAGATGGCAGGCTACATTGAAATAGAATAGAGCGTCGATTCCCATCAAGGATAAATTTAGACTTGCTGAAATAAAAGCTTTATGTCTGAACTGATTTCCATTGTCTGTAGTCCCTAAAGTACAGGAGCAGCTAAAGGCATCCTTAGGGATTTAAGATGAAGACAAAGTCATAGGACTTGATAGCTTAAAGGAATGCTGAAGATTGTGCATCTATTTCCACATCCGGAAGAGGGACCAGGAGAAATGAAAGATTTTCCTCAAAGTTACATACTAGGCAGGCTTTGCAATTGGGTCTTCTTAGGTTTGCATATCTGCAACAAAGTTGTCCACAGTGTGTATCAGAAGTGAAGGAAGAAGAAGGCCTGATAAAGGATTGTTTCCCTGATGGGTTGTTTACAACGTGGAGGCTACACAGACAAAACCACATCCAGGTTCCTTAAGTGCTCAGCTTTAATCTACTCCGTGTTTTTCAAATGTCGATATGCACATACCAGCTTTCCTTGTCCCACACAGAAAACTGCACTGGTGAAGATGCTCCTAATTCTCTCCCACGGCCACATCCTGTTAAATGTCTGTTTGGAGAAACACAGGAGAAAACTCAAGAGCAGTGAGAACATAGAAAACGTACATTTATTGGCCAACCACCACAATCATTAAAATATGGCTCTTTATTAAGCAGACTGATTAAGCAGAAAAGCAACTTATTACAGGAACTTCGTGTAGCTCGTAAACTTGCTGAGAAGGCTAGAGAGAGTGAGACCTGTAGTTGAGTTTATAAAAGCAGTGCAAACCTTTAGGGATGTGTTCTGCCGTTGATCTATTTATTACTCCAACAGGTTTTTCTTTGGACCACCAGCTCCCAAATAATGACATGGAGACGTTTTTTTTTTTTTTTATTAATTACGAAACCTTGGCCTTAACTTAGGTTTGCTCCTAAATAGCTCTTGTAGCTTAAGTTAACTGGTTTATATTCGTCTCCATTCTGCCACTTGGCTTGTTACCTCTCCTCAGTACCTCTGTCTAATTTCCTCCCAGTCTGACTGGCAAATCTCCCATGCCTCAGCTTCTTTCCCAGAGTTCCTATCTCTCCCCAGAAGTTGAACCTAATCCTCTCCTGCCTAGCTATTGGCCGCTCAGCTCTTTAAGAAACCAACCAGAAGGTGCCTTAGGCAGGTGATGTAAAACAGAGATACAGCTTTACGCAGGATACAGAAAGATTATCCCCACATATTGCCTCTGCCCTTGGCCAGCACTTTGGGTCCGGCCTACAGAGGTAAGCCGCTATCGCTGTAAACACCGTGCTCTAGTGTGAGCTAGGGACTCACAGGGATCCGCCTTTACTGAAGCTACAGTTGCCACCAGCATGGCAGCCATTGCTGCTGCAGATAACACACGCTGGAGTCCTGGGGCTCCAGATGCGACCTCTGCTGGGCCTGAAAGTTAGTCACCCCCCCTCGCCATCTTCAGCTGCCTGCAGGTCCCACGCAAAGCCTCCTCCCTCAAGCAGGATTGTTAGCTTGGTTATCTCTAATTAGTAGAATCTACTTCATGCCAACGAGCAATGTCGTCTGTCTTGAAGAGACAGTTCAGGTACGCCAGGTAATGAACAAGTTGGCCAGTGTTTATACATTTAAAACATCAAACCTGTCAAAGAAATGAAGTAATTGAGGTGATTATGAAGTTGCATTTAGGGACAAATGGCTGATTGTATTAGCCATTCCCGTTCACGCCTCTGAATTCTCTCCTTAGCATCCTCTGCCCTGCGTGGTCCCCCATGGGCTGATGTATCAAGGGCAGCATTAACGACTTCCTCTGGGCACGCAGATGCCCCAGTCTCCACCTGGCTGGATTGCAAGATGTTTTTCCTCTGGACAGAGAGCCTGTTGGTAGGTCCTCTCCTACAGCTGGGGTTCTGGCCACCACTCTTCTCTCTTGCCCCTCAGGTCTAGTGGTTCACGCTAGGGATCCTTGGACCACTTTCCTGTCCCGTGTCCTGTATCCTGGTAACATCTTTAAGCTCTTCTTGGTGACCCCATGTCCATGTACTTGCTCGGTTCCTGGAGGACACATCTGTCCTTACTATGTTATGATTTGTATCTAATGTCCTCATCTCACTCATCAAAGTGCTGGAATCCACACTGTTTTCTTCTGAACCAAGCCTCTGGTTAATTAAACTGGGTGAAGAAAACATTTTTAAAATGTGACTGTAAGAGAAATTTGTACTCGAGGTTTTAACATTTGGTTTTTAAACAGTTTGAACAAATTCCTTTCCAGTCCCAGACATGTATCAGGAAAACCTCCAAAAAAGCCTGAGATGGAAGGCCATTTCAGACCAAGGGAGACTAGAGCATAGATATTTAGAGGGTGCTGGCTAGTTCTGAGGCAAATCACAGATGTTGAGGAAGATAAATTCATAGACGCAACAGAAAATGGTAGCTATTTATCCTGCCTGTCCACATAAATGAATAGACATATTGCCTCCATTTGGCACAGAGTGCCAACATTAGTGCTTTGTGTGTGTGTGCATGTGTGTGTGTATGCGTGTGTGTGTGTGTGTGTGTGTGTGTGTGTTTCGATGCAGAGGAAAATGGTATGTGCCTGAATCTTCATAAGACTCAACTGACTTCTTGCTTAATAGCTGCTTCCTCTGGTTCTGTTGATTGATGGATAATTTCCCCTTACATTCTAGCGGACGTCTTAATCGCTCCTGCCCATGTAACATAAAATGCTCCACCGTGAAATTCTTACTAAGATGACCCAGCAATGAATCAACGGAAACTTCTGTTGCCTTCTGATCTCCACACCAAGCCCTGCCCAGCCTCAAAAATTTATAAAGTAATAGTAAATTAAATCAACTGACATTGGAGGCTCAGCGCACCCCTTCTTGTCTTCCTGGCATTGAAGTTGAGTAATCAAATCACTAAGCTTCACAATGATGAGCATAGGAAGGCATTATTTTCAGTCTTAAAATCACTCTTTTTTTAAAGGACTTTTTTGGGGGCCAGGGTTTCTCTGTGTAACTTTGCCTGTCCTGGAATTCACTCTGTAGACCAGGCTGGTCTCAAAAAAAGAGTTTGTCTGTCTCTGCCTCTCAAATGCTGGGATTAAAGACGTGCGGCAGCTGGGCTGTACATCTCCATGTTCTTCTTACAGAGACCCACCTCCAAAGAGTCTATAACTTAGAATCGCCCAATAGAACCACAACAAGGGGATTCATAAGCCTATGGGGCACTTGACATTTAAACCACAACACCATATTGTGAGGTTTGACTTTTCCATCAGCAGCAGTCAGAACGGACAATACGGTCTCCTGATGCCAGATGAGCTTCAGCTCCCAGTCAGCCAGCAATCAGGAAGACAGGCAGGCCACACACAACACAGTGCACTATGTTGCTAACCCCAATGTGTATCTAGCTATGCTAAATGCATTTGTGACATGACCTGGTGTCTTCAACTTACAACAGGTTTCTAAGGATGTGGTTCCAGTGCAATTAAAGAACCTGTAATTGATTTGACTTTCTGTCAACGAAAGAAAATTTGTTGTTGTTTTTTTTTTTTTTAATCTTTATTACTAACACAGTGTTGTAATAAAAACCCTGTGCATGAACCTCTGGATACATGAGAGGCATTTCTCTATCCTGGATCTCTGGAAATGGAATGACCATTCTATTAATGAAACTGTCTTCCAAAAGGCCATAGTAGTGTGATCGACGTCATCATTTCCCCTTACTCTCAGGAATAGTGATTAGTCCTGGTAGCAATTTTCACTAACTTGAATTACTGAGTTACTAACGAAGCTGAGCCTCATATGTTTCCTAGTCAAGAGAACAGCTCATTCTTTTGGTTATATCCTCGCCACTGTACTCTTTTCAAATGAGCGCCTGTGTGTTCCTGGGGATATAAATGTGTGTAACCCACATGGGTGACGAAGCCTTTCGCAGTCAGAAGACACATCCGATGCCCTGGAACCGGAGCTACAGATTCGTGAGCCATCGTGTGGGTGCTGGGGATGCAGCCTGGGTTGCCCGGAAGGCAGCAAGCACTCTGACACTCTGAGTTGGTTTTCCAGCCCTCCTACTGTACATTTTATATCCTCCACATTCGCTTCTAGAAAGGTCTTGAAGAAGACAGGAATATGTCCAGAGCTGTCACCAGCCTTGGGGACATTGTTCCATGACGGACGTGGATCTGCTATCAAAGGGTTGAATAAAGTCGTTTCCAGCAGCAGCGGTCCCTAACTGGTTAGCAAACGGAGCAACGTCTCTCTGTCTTGTTCAAATGAACATCACAAGCATCTCTGTAAAACACTGAGCTGGTAAAGATAAAAGATTTGCTGCCTCTAGTGTTTCCACATTCCGTCTATGTGCTGGCTTTACTAGAATGTGAAGTGCGGGTTGTGTCACTTGGTGGTCAGCTTCCAAACCTGTGCACAAAATGCCTTCCAGGACATTGCAGAAAGCGACGCTGTGTTCATGCTGCTGTAGATCCCAAAACCATTTTCTTAAAAAAAAAAAAAAAAAAAAAAAGTAATCTGTGCCCGGCTCAGATTCCTGGCACCCACCCAGGTTTCAGTTTCTCTGAGATGAGAGAGAAGCAGTGGCTCTGAGGCTGTAATCTTTCATCCTGTCTGCAGGGCCTGTGCACAGACTTCGCCTGGATTCTGCCCTCTCTTCAATTTACTCCTGGTGCTGTCCGGGTTACTCTGCTCAGTCTGGGGATCGTGTTCCTTGCTGGAGAAGAATGAGGCAATTGAATGGCTCAGCCGATTGCTGTTACCATTTAACAGGATCTTCTCCGTGCCCGAGGCTTAGCCTTCCCTTGGCTCTCGCCTCAAGCTGTGTGCGTGCTTTGAGAGCTCTTTCCTCTTTCAGCTCGTGGTTTGGCTTCTGCATTCTGTCGCTTTCTTAGAGGGTTTGCCCCACCGGCCACTCCACCCGGAGCTGTGGCCTCTCCCTCATTGTTCTGCGTTTGTCGTTTTATCAGAAAACATCACCACAAAGCAACAGTTTGGCTTGTGCACGGACGGTTATGTACCATGCTTAAATTTGCAGTTTCACAATTAAAAATGAATTTATTTTTATTGTCTCTGGCCCTTGGGTCACATTTGTATTTCAGTGAGTCTGTTCCCCGAGGGCCTCATGTAGATGCCTTATTATGTTTAAAATCTCTCTTTTCCTGTTACAGGAACTGGTATGGCCTTTCAGGAAGGCGAGGACTACATTAGATTCCACGTGGTTGAGGAAGAGAAAATTCCTATTGTATAAACATGGCCAACAAGTCCTGCTGACTAAACCTGGGTGTAGAGTAAAGTTTTCTATAATTCTTTTTTTTTAATTAAAAAATTGTGTGTGCGTGCATGTGTGTGCATGCGTGTGCACATGTGAAGGCAGAGAACAATTTGTGGGCTCCATTCTCTCCATCTGCTGCTCTTGGGGGGCTGTACTCACTCAGGCTGCAGGTGCCTCTCCCCTCCGAGCCAACTTGATGGCTCTCATCATTTTCCCTTGGACCTCTGGAGATCCGGACTCGTCAAGAAGGCAAGTCCAGAATATATTAAATTCTAAGACTGTTGTAGAGATTTAGAGCAGACGCCTAAAGAGTTGAAGTAACCCATCAATAGCACACATTTCCTCTGTGGCGTTTTTCTCCTGAGCTTTTACAAAGGCGTCTTCCAGAGCCTCTAGTTAGCCTGGCATTCTTAGCATACTCCCGCATACAGCGGCACTTCCTCACTCCTGCCCTAAGTCATCCCAAAAGCTGAGTACCTGGATCCCGTAGTTTAGTTTTGACACATGGTGGTACCCTATGCCTATGTTTCATCAGTTCTGTCTAATGTAGAAAGACACACACCACTGAATTGATGAAACAAATCCCCTTTTTCTAGTTCCCTAAAAGATCATATTTCTCTGTACGGTCAACACTACAGTGAATAACCTACTCCTATTTAGGCACTTTTAAAAATTGTTCCTCCAGTGACCTTGGGCACCACTGAGGCTGGCTCCTAGCTGCCAGTCCCTGTGGAGATGGTCACAGAAGAAGAGACTGCCCTCAGCTCCCAAAGCTAAGATCCTGCAGGGTAGTTCTAGTTCATTAGTTGCCTGGTGGACAGGAGAGTTTAGGCTAGGTGATCTCTTGGCCCAATTCAGGAGAGTTCAGCGGAGTGAACGCCTCGTCTGTCTGCAAGCACTATTTCCGTCTCTGCTCAATCCTGCCTCTTCCCTTCCCCTCCGTGGATCTCCATCCCAAGGCTACTATTGCCTAACGAATTTACTGCATGCAAATCTCTGTCTTGGGCCCTGTTTCCTAGAAGACCCAACCTGGAACAATCTACTTGTTTTTTTTAAAAAAAAAAAAAAAACACCTCAGTTATGCTGTGTTGTATATTGAAGTATGAACAGGAGAGACTTTCAAATTACTGCCAACCCAGCTCTCTGTCATGTTCTCAGAAGAACTCTCTTTTTTGCTATGTGAATCATCCTTCTATGCCTTTTAGGTTAACTCCCATCTATGTATTTAGAAGTCTTCCTGACTCCTTCTATCCCCCCTCCAGACTTCATGTGAAACCCCATTGTCTCCTCCAAAGCATCCCATCTCTGATTTTCCACACTTCCTGTGAAACCCCATTGTCTCCTCCAAAGCATTCCCCCTCTGATTTTCATGTAGGAGATTATTTGGTTTGTCAGGAATCTGTTATTTTGGTATTGGAAATAAGAGTTGAGAAGAAAAACATACTAACCACATCTTCTGAGCTACCTTTTCATGTCAGCACTCGTCCTTCCTTTCCAAAGGCACAGCTGTAACAGGAAGAGTGGAGGGAGCTGGTGCAGCTGTCCTCGACCTGTGGTGTTCCCAGCTCAGAACCCTCTGTCTCAGGGTATTCTAAGAGAGTCACTTCCTCTCAGGGGTGGTGGCTGTGGGGGAGGGGGCGTGTCAATCCTTGGCGTGGCTCTTCAGGGAATGGTGTCAATGAGCCTTGAGTGTCAGTTGGACCCTCTGGGGACATGGTGGGAAAGACTTCAAGAATCAAGGTCAAAGGAGAGAGGACGTAGGCTAGGGCAGAGAACGTTTTCAGATCATAATTTGTCTCTGACATTAATAAAGAGAAAGTAATGGGGAGGGGTTATAGTGCTGGGCAGAGGAACTGCAGACCATGCTGGAGGTCTAACAAGGGCTTGGCCAACCCAGTGGAGATATTTGGAGCTTACTGCAGGGATGGCCAGGTTTTTCCATGCCTGCCGTGGACTGCTGGGGGCAGCATGGTCTGGTTTTGAAAGTTGATGTAGTTCCTGATAGCTGATGCATTCTTGAGCCCCCTTCTTCTGGAGAGATGAAATGGAACATACCTTGGGGTCTGCACTGCCCCTCACTTCTAAAACTTCAACCTCAGATGCAGTGGCTAACATTTAAGTCGTGATGAGCATCCAGGGACGGGCCTGAGCATATGGTAATTAAACATTAACCCGATTTACTTTACAATAATGAGGTAGATACTATTTCCTCCATTTTTGCAGATGGTGATTATGGTAGCTCGAATGTAACTGGCCCCCATAATCGTATAGGGAGTGACACTATTAGGAAGTGTGTCCTTGTTAGAGGAAGAGAGTCACTATGAGGGCAGGCTTGGAGGTTTTCTTCGTTCAAGCTTCCCTTAGTGTGGCATGTAGTCAATTTCCTGTTACCTGTAAGCTCTCAGCTACTTCTCCAGCACCATGTCTGCCTGCATGCTGCCATGCTTTCTGCCGTGCTGACACTGGACTGAACTACCACTCCAATTAGATGTTTTCCTTATAAGAGTTGTTGTGGTCATGGTGTTACTTCACAACAATAGAAACCCTAACAGTGATACTGGGAAATAGAGAAACATGTTGACTTTTGTGAGCTCATACACCAGCAGGCAGAGAAACCAGGTACATATCTGTTACTTAGGAGTTTCTTCTCAGAACTTCCATTTCTGAGGGAAGATGGTTAAGACCCAGGATATTAAAAGGGAGAGGAAACAATAGGAGGAGGAACTATGGGAAGGTAAAACACTTCATTCCTCAGGCAAGGTTTTTAAGCTCAAAAAGTAAATTATACAAAACAGATTCAGGAAGTCCCTGAAACTGACCAGATTCACTAGGCCTTTCCCTCCCTACACATACATTGGCACTAAGGACTGAGATACTCTCAAACCAGCCAAGCTACCTGAAAGAGATAGGGGTCCAGCCAAACTTCCTACAAGATTCTCATATCAGCTAAACTGCCTAGAAAAGGCAGAGACCAGCTGAACTGCTTAGAAGGGGCTCAGACTATCTGCACTGTCTGGAGAGGAGCTCAGACTATCCGAGTTGCATGAAAGAGATACTCTTCACCCAGCTTGGCTACTTGCTGCTATGCAGTGTGCTGGGGCGGGTTTTGGTGATGCAGCTGTCTTGGAGTCATTTCTTCTCCTGTAAGTAATCCATCACTGATACTGCTCTAAGTAGCCCCAAGTAGCCCCAAGAAAATTCCTTGGTTTACCAATTTGGACTTTAGTCATATCCTTACTTTAGTCAGTTGTTGGTTCCCTATCTGGGATAAGCAGATACAACTGAAGGCAAAGATGGGGTTTTGCTAGGCTGTGTCTTCCACTGTCTTCCCCATTGGTACTCAGTACTGCTATACTCCGGTCCCTGGCTGCAGATCCTGGGCTGTGAGAAGGTTCACTAATTTCTGTGGGTTGCTCAGACCCAATGCTGCTACTCTCTCATCCTTCCTTTCTAAGTAGACTTGGCCTCTTTGCAGAGCAATTAACCCCTGAAAAGGGGATCACCTGCCCACTTGCAATCTACAAAAATTAATTTGTCTCTTTCCAGGGTTTGCTGAGACTATTCCAAGGGCATCTTGGCCTGGAACCTGGAAGAGGCCTTTCAACTCACTTTTCGTCTTTTCTAAGTTGTTGTTTTCCATCTGTAGGTAATAAATGAAGTAGAGAAAACTTAGTAATAAATTCAAATGGAATCCAGTCTAACCTAGTTTAGAAAGATCTTTTTGTACTGGAATTTTTTTTCTTCCATTAAACCCCATCTCTCACTACCCAGAAAATTAAATTTAAAAGGATGTTTAATTCCTCAAGCAAGCTGGTCAATCTGTGTTTTAGTACAAAACAAGGTTAATATTTATGATTGTTAATCTGATTTTTCTCTAGAGAACTTAATCATTTGATTAATGTTTCTCTCTCTCCCTCCCTCCCTCCATCCCTCCCACCCCTTTTCTCGCCCCTTCTACCTTGTTAATCTCTCCAATAATTTTTGTTTGAGAATGGGTTTAAGAATTCTGCCCTTAGTATATGAAATCTGATCCGTGAGGAAAACTACCACAAGGTTTCCATGGGAACTGGAAATCTGCATCCATTTCTCTCATGGTTTACACTGGGCAATTAGCCATCTGTGGGTTTCTGTTTTGTGTGCTAGCACCATTAGGACAGCCCTGAGGTATATTGTGAGACGTAGTTTTTAGCCAGCTTTTAGGAATAGCCATGGCTAATGGCATGTCCTACCATGAGTGTAATGTTTATAATAGTTTCTGCTTCCTGGGAGCATTCCAAAGAAGTCATTTCTGTGACCACCCATACCATCTCACTTCAGCCACAGTCTTTAAAATGGAGATGCCAGTCCAGGAACGGCTGGGTCAGAATATTCACAGTTGAGCCCAGGCGCATGCATTTTTATAATTCCTGAATGCATTAAAGTACAAGAACTGTGGCTAACCAAAACGGATAGAACAAATTAAGAATTGGCCAAAAGGGGAATTTTTTTTTTTTTGTAGCTAGACAGAAGGTGACTCCAAAACTTATTCTAAAAGGAAAACAAATTAGAATGGTCAAAATAATCTATAAAAGAATAACAGTGTTGGAAGATTAGTATCACCTGACTTCAAGACATACCTAAAAGCTAGAGCAATGAAAACTGGTTTTAGTAAAAAGGTGCGTAAGTGAGCGGAACAAAGTAGACACTAGAAACAGCGCACACAAATACTGTCGGCTGGAGGTTGTAAAAGCACAGATGCAGCTTGAAGGAGAAAGGATGAACTTTTCCAGCAAATGGTGGAGCTAGAACTGGATGATTGGATGTCCTTAAACATGAGAATGAACCTCAAGCCATAACCCAAGAGAGCCTGGGTCAGCAGCATAAGCACTAAACATGGAACTGTAGAACTTTCAGAGTAAGATGGCACACTGGGAGCTGCCTCTCAGTTGCTCCGTAAAAAAGGAGAGAGAGAGAGAGAGAGAGAGAGAGAGAGAGAGAGAGAGAGAGAGAGAGAGAGAGAGAGACTCTATCACAGGATGGGAAAAAAATCATTGCCAATATTTACCTACCATTAACCACGCCTTCAATCCCAGCCTTTGGGAGGCAGAGGCAGGTGGATGGATCTCTATGAGTTCGAGTTCAAGGCCAGCCTGGTCTACAGAGCAAGTTCCAGCTCCAGAGAAACCCTGTCTCGAAAAACCAAAAAAAAATTACAAAAAGTTCTGACCATCTTTAGTAAGTAGGGAGATGAAAATTAAAACTGTTTTGAAATTATGCTTCACCTCATAATGGCTCTAAACTGGTGCAGCCACCGTGGAAATCAGTGAGGAGCTTCCTTGAAGGAATCAAAAATAGAATTACCATATAATCTAACCGTACCACTGAAGCGTATTCCTGAAGGACTCTGAGATAGTTTTTGTATGCATAGTTACTGCTGCACCGGGGTGATGCCATAACTTGGAACAATATTCCAAAGAGCAGGAATTTTACCTTCTTGAATTAATTTTTTAAAGCAATTGAGATATTTCTGAATCAAAACTACCACTAGAGCCCAGCCAATGTTCGCTGAACATCTATGATGGTCAGGGCCTGGAGACAAAGCCATATACTAGGGTCCCCTTGCTCATCCTTCCACCATTTCACTAGCAAGTACAAGAAAAGGCACACACAACTGTTGTGGAGTATTATCCTGGCTGGCCTGGAACTTGCTTTGTAGCCCAGGCTGGCTTCAAACTCACTGAGATCCATCTGCCTCTGCCTCCCAAGTGCTGGAATTTAAGGTGTATGCTTGTGCCTGGCATGGAATATTACTTTAACTATGCAAAGATGTGTTACATTTGTTTATACTGCAGAGTATGACTTTAACTGTGTAAAAGCGTGTTCCATTTGTTTATGCTGCATTTGTTTATTGATATAGGGATGTGTGCAATGTGTTGCCTTTGTTCCGCCTTGCCTGCCCAATGCACCTGATTGGTCCAATAAAGAGCTGAACGACCAATAGCTAAGCCGAGAAGGGCTGGGCGGGCTTCCAGGCAGAGAGAATAAATAGGAGAGATCTAGGCTCAAGAGGAAAAGAATGGGAGAATGAGGGACATGTCCGGGGCAAGAAGCCAGGCAGATGCCAGCCAGTCAGATGTAGAGAAGCAGTGAAAGGAAGATATACAGCAAGAAAAGTCATAAGCCCTGAGACAAAAGATAGATAAAGAGAAACATGTTCGTTTACATTAAAAGACCTAGCCAGCAATGTGCCTAAGCTAGGCCACACATTCAAAACTAACAATAAGTCTCTGTGTCATGATTTGGAAGCTGGGTGGTGGCCTCAAAGAACAAGCCTGGCCACAAGCAGCTGTGGCGGAGAGGAGGCTGGAGCTCTGAGGAAGGGTGGGTCCAGAGCGCCAGATTCTTACAGAGAAACCAAGAGCTTGGACAGTGGTAAGACTGAGTTTTAGCAAAAGTCAGCCCAGTTGCGAGCCAAGCAAAACAAAATGGGAGAAGGTAATGAACATGGGAAAATGTAGTTACTGATCAGGGAAGGCAAGGTAATTAAAAGAAAACCCTAAGTGTAGCAAGGTTGAATCCGCGATGGTACCCTATTTCTGAAAAGGCAAGCCCAAGTTATCCACGATCAGGTCCCCCAAGGAAGAGCATGCTGTTGTGTTGAGTTTAGACGCCATGAGAAAGTTCGTTGTGTTTTTCTCACCTTCCATAGAAACAGTTTTCTGCTGTGGGAGCAAAGGAAAATCTTCTGGTGACTGTCCAAGCTGAACCCTGTCCTTCCCGGGTGGGAAGAAACCCTGTACCGGGCCTCTGGTACCATTATGTGTTTAGGATGGTGCTTCTCAGACCGCGAGGTACCTGGACTAGGTATCATTTATCCCTTGGAGGTGCAGCGTCAGAGGCTACTGCCACGCCAGCTGAGTCGGACACCCTGGCATGAGTCTGAGTTTGAGCGAGTCCCTCAGGTGATTCTAAAGAACACTGGGGAGACATTGGGCACCAAGGGATCAAGACTGTGCTGTGCTTGACGACCACAACCTGCTAAAGCTAATGAAGAAATGGGAGCCCCTCCTGCAGACCCTCATCATCCAGGAGTCTTCAGGAGCATTCGTTTTCAATGCTTAATTAGAACACCATGATACCTCTGAAGATGAAAACCAAAGTTGTCCTCTGCCTCTACATGCAGGAGCATACATACACGAGCACACACATGTTGTGTTCATGTGGCCCTCATACACATGCACCCCCTCACACACATTAAGGAAGATAGAATAACTTTGATTCTATAATGACTTTATATAATTTCCGGAATTTTAAATCTTTTCCTTAGTAAAATAGCCAGTGAATTTGGTTTATAACAAATGTGCCTTCTTTGAAAAGACAAACTCTTAAGTGCCCCACGGCTTGCATGGTTTTGGGTGATGAACTAGCCTGCCTGTATCTTAGGCTGAAAAGTCTTCTTATAGTAAAGACAAACTAGGTTCATTCCTGCTTATGATTAAACCTCTGTTTCTCGAGGACTGTACTATGTCCCACCCGTAACCTTAACTACAAATGTTTCTGTACTGCCTATTCCGGGAAATGGGACCCATGCCTTGCTTCAAAGTCTTATTAAGACCACCTGTTGTTATGACTACCTTCCAATCCTTTGAGTCAGGAGGTCATTATGACTACCTTGTTATGTTTATGTCCTGATCCTGTAACCCTGCCTGTTTTGTCCGCCAAATGCCCCATTTGGAAACCCCCACCCCTGAACTATAGAAACCTTGTTTTCCCTAATGTCTGATGCTGACCTCTTGAAGCCTACTTTATTGGGAGGCAGCTTGTGTACATGGATAAAGAAGCCTGTTTTAATTTGGTCAGGATGATTGGGGTTGGTGGTCCTTCTCCTCGCATCTTAGAAATTAAAATTTGGGACTGACCTGAATGGAACAACAAGGAAGTGGAGAAAGGACAGACACATGTACAGACGAGCTGGGATGGGGTGGACCCTGAGCTCCGGTGGAGACTCATCAAGAGCCCAGAAGCTCAGAGGGTTCATTTTATGCTCCTGATCAGAAGAGAAGAGTTTATATACATAGCTGAACTAGGAGGCAGTCCCTAGAGGGGAGCAGTCTCTAGAGGGGAGCAGTCCCTAGAGGGGAGCAGTCCCTAGAGGGGAGCAGTCCCTAGAGGGGAGCAGTCTCTAGAGGGGAGCAGTCTTTAGAGGGGAGCAGTCTCAGGCTGTAGACTTCAGGGAGGAGGAAGCTGTGGCCCATATTTTCTGTACACACAATGTAAACATTCACACAAACCAAGGGAAGGCTTTGTCGTTCCCTGAGCCTAACCCAGGAAAGACTTAGCATCCCCGTGCGTCTGAGGCCTTGGGGTCTTTGGCATGCTCGTGCGCACATCAATAATTCACATCCACTCTGGACTTCATCCACTCCCCACACTTATTTCTGTTTTTAGTTTTCATGCTACAAATCTGGTAGATTTTGTTCTTTTGTGAACGGCACACAGCCAGCAGCTGAGTGTAAGAGATTGAGTACATAAATTTATTTATTTATTTACTTTTTGATTTTCAAGACAGGGTTTCTCTGTAGCTTTTGGTTCCTGTCCTGGAACTAGCTCTTCTAGACCAGGCTGGCCTCGAACTCACAGAGATCCGCCTGCCTCTGCCTCCCGAGTGCTGGATAAATTTACTTTTTAATCCTTGGATGAATGAATTAGAAGAACTGTCAGAGGACCATTCCAAGTCTCGCGACAACTGGAATCACTGGGTGCCCTTGGGCAAGCTACAGAGCGCCTCTCAGAGTCCGCTCCCAGACTGTAAAGCGCAGGGGGTAATTATCCTTGCCCACCCCAGTTCACAATGACTGAAGTTAGGACCGAGGTGCACCTGGGAGTGTGATTGCCGCTCGGTGAGCCTTCCTCGGCGGCGTTGTCTTCCTCCCTGCCATCAGAGCACCCCCTCGGGAAAGTCTGCAGCCTCGGGCACAGCCCAGACTCTTCTGGAAGCCTGAACAGCGGCACAACCATTATTCTTTTTGAAACTACTGTGGGCAAAGGGAATAGCAGAAAACATTCCAGCCTAGGGGATTATGGATAAAACATTAGATGGTTACAGGAATACATTAAAGATTTCCCATCAAAACTGGGAAATAATATTGCAAATTGGTGTGTGATTCCACAAGGAAGACTTTTCTAATCCTTGGGGTGAGCAATTGGCTTAGAGCAAATCTTCTGAGCTCCCCCAAATGCCAGTCCCGTGAAAGCATCCTGCATGCTGAGTCTGTTATCACAGGCAAGAAGCAGAGAGGGAACAGCTGATGTCAGTGTTTAGCCGTCCTAGGAGATGAACTGCTGTCTCTGGGAAATGGAGGGAATTTATGCTGGAGTATGTGCTGAGGGCCAAATTGGTCCCTGTGGTGTGTGCAGCATTTCTGAAGGAAAAAAAAAAGTGTGCTTTTTTCCTAAATAATTTCCTGACTTAAGGCAATTATTTCTATAATGTATCCGTTATTGGGATGATCTAACATTTCCCTAAGGCCCATAAGAATAAGAGGATTTTTCTATTGTGTGCCAACACTGAAAAAGAAGGCAGAAATCTTGATTTCAGTTAATAGAGGCAAATAGAGGATAATTTTTATGTCAGAGAAAGGATGATTTGTGATCTACCTAATACCTGCTGTGTGCCAAGGCACCTAGGTAAATGCTGTAATGCCAACCTTATCTGTAAAGTAGATCGGTAAAGAGTATGTTAACCTCCCACCCCCATTGTAGCATAACAGGGCACCAGGGCTCTGAGAAGTTCAGCAGTGTCCCCAAAGCCCTGCAGTACACAGTTGACAGCAAAGCTGGCCCGAAACTCGGCTCTAGCCATGTCCTTTGCTTGGTAGCTCCCTATGCATCTTTCTCCATCATCCTTTGTATCCCTGCAAGCTGCCCTAACTCACCTTCTGGCTTTGTGTTGTGGTTAGCAGGTGGGGACTCCTGGCAGGGGACCAGAGGGCAGAGGCCCCTGAGACCAGCCTGTGAATGCTCCCTGCAGCTCCTCCTGCTCCATCTCCTGTTGGTTTGAGCTCCCCACACAGAATGCTTGTTCTGGGTCTTGCGAATTCTCCTCTCCTAGGGCCCGAAGTGCCACTCACATCTCTTCAAGTCCCCAATTTGTGTGTGCCGTGAATTGGTAATGCATTGGAACTGGCCCAGCGTGCAGGATCCCAAGGCTTAGAAATGATCTCCCCTCCATATTGTTACTTCTGACTTAAGTAAAACTGTTGAAAAAAAGAATAAGTCCTGGTTCTCCTTCAATGTTGCATCTAAATAGCTCACGGTTCAATGTTGGGGGCGTCGGTCTCTGCTTTCTGCTCCCTGAGAGGAACAAGAGGGTTTTTAGGACCAGAAGCACCCTGCTGGGCCATATGTGGATTCTGAAGATGACATTCAGAGTAGAGGGGGAAAAATGCCAAGCTGACATTTGTATAAACTTCTATAGCTTTGCTTCCATTATTTCTATATAAGGATATATTAGGAAATGGATGTGCATCCAGGAAAAAGAAAAAAAACAGCTGAACACGAATCAACAGTAAAGCTATTTTTAAGTAGACAAGGCAATAGCTGAGCCCCTATCAAGACACAGTCGCTACCCCCTGAACTATCTCAAACAGCCAGTGAGCCGGGAGGCACAGCGTGCTAAATCCTTCCTTCTGCATGACTCATCACAAAAGCTGTCAGGACAATGGCGAGGAAATAGGGGCTGCATATTAAACAGGACTGATTTGAGGAGGATTTTTTTTCACACATTAATTATCTTGGAAGGAATACAACCTTTGACAATCAGCAAATGTAAGTCCTAACATTGTCGAGGGTGTCTCTCTGAGAGGGCTAATGCCATGCATAAGCAGGCAATAATTTTTTTAAAAAAAAGATCCGTTTTATAGTGCTTTTCAATTTGATTGGCAAGACGTTTTGGGATCACCATATTTCCAGAAGGTTGTCTTTCTATCATTAGATAATTACAGTACTTAACATGAAAAAGGATGGTAGAAGTGATATTTTAAATATATTTCCATGATTATGAGATGTCTCTTTTCATCGCTATGAAGCTGTCTTACCTCAATATCTGCTTCAGCTGGCATTAATTTTACCACACCAAATTTACTTCATGATCCATACTGGGGAAGCAGCCCTTTGTTTTGAACCTTTCTCTAAGGCCTGACCGGAGAGACTTGTGTGGGTGGGTTTTACTTTTCAATCAGGCTGACAGATGTTGTCATTTCATCGGATTGCAGATAAGTAATTGCAAACACAGATAAGACTAACATCTTGCTCCTGAGTGTGGTTTCTTTCTTGCCTTCTCTTGGATCGTGAAAGCCTTTTTTTATTATTGCTTTCTATTTGCGTTTCAGTTGGACATTTTTACTTAAATCCTTCTGCAGTTACCATCGAGAGAACAGTGTGTATTTTTTTCTGTCCATTAAACATTACCTCACACGAGTGATTTGGGGCTTACTGCTTCCTGGCTATGGCAAGGTCCTGTGTAACAATCCTACTGTGCTTGCCTGGTTCTCATGGTTGCCACCACTGTGAAGCCAGAGACCGCGTTCCCTTACACTGTTCACCTTCTTCTATATGAACAAGGTCTGTCTGGGCTACATGTGAGAGCCTCCTTCAGCCTGAACAGCTCCTAGTGTTTCTCCTGGGTTTCGGCTGCTGGCATGGGCTCCTTTCAGGGTTTATTTGTCTGAAAACATGTTAAACGTAACCTTTTAACCTTTAACATCAGTACCATAGGATGATTTACATAAAACAAAATCTCCCGCTTTAAATGTGACGTTTGATGAGTTTGGGGATGTTTGCAAAGCCTCGTAGCCACCTCTCCTCTGTCTAGGTTAACATTTTTATCACCCTGTGTAAGCTCTTTCCTACCACGTCATTGTCCATCCTTGCCCCTGGGAACCGCTGGGCTGAGGTGCAATGTGCTGACGTCCTGTCCCTTTCAGAACTTCTTTCCACTGGGAATCATCCGTCAGCCTCCTGGGACTAGTCTCTTTCAGCTAGCATTCGATTTGTGAGACCATTGGCAGCTCGTTCCTCTAAACTACAAATAGCCTGGAAAAGCAGCTTAGGACCAGGGCCCTGCCCGGCATGTTCACAGAATCGCCAGTCCCTCAAACAATCTCTGCCGGCACTGCAGCACATTGCCTTTGTATAGAGATCCTGTATTTCGATCTTACTATTAATAATGCTTCTGCTATGAGTATTTATGTGTGCACATAATTTTTATCTTCTTGTGTATTTACCTAGGAATGGGGAGTGTATAGTTAACATTTGAAAATGAGATTCCAAACTTATTTCAAAGTGAGTACCACTTTGCCTTCCTACTTGGAGTGCATCAGAGATCCCAGCTGCCCAGCACTGGCCAGGCTTGGGTTGTGCAGCGACTGCCGAGACGTTTCAATTTCAGGCACTCCAGAGGGTCATTTGTAGGCCTGAGTTGCATCTCCCCAAGTAGCCAGGGTGTTAGGCATCTGCTCATGTGCTTTCGAGCTATTAATATATTTTATTTGGTAAAACGTCTCTTCTAACCTTTTGTCCAATTTATCTTTGTCATGTCTTGAGAGTTTCATGTAGTCTGGATACAAATCCTTTGTCAGATAGACGTTTTGTTTGCAAATATTCTGTCATTTGTTTGCTTTGTAATTTCTATTACTGTTTTGTTTAATAGTAATAGTAGTCATAATAGTAGTAGTATTTGCGTGGGTATGTCTGTGTGTGTGGTATGTCTGAATGTGTGTGTGGTATGTGTGTATTTGTGTGTGTGAGTATGTGTGCATGTGATGGGTGTGGGTGAATGTGTGTGTGTGTGTATTTGTGTATGTGACTGTGTGTCTGTGTGGTGTGGGTGAGCTTGTGTGTATGTGAGGTATATGTGTATTTGTGTGTGTGAGTGTGTATGTATGTGATGTGTATGAGGTACATGTGTATTTGTGTGTGTGAATGTGTGTGTGATGTGTGTGAGTTTGTGTGTGTTTGTGAGGTATGTGTGTATTTGTGTGTATGGGGGTGTGCAGTGTGTGTGAATGTGTATGTCCTCTTGCATGTGGAGATCTAAGAACAACTTTCATGAGTCTGTTTTCTCCTTCTACCAGGGGATCCAGACACTGAACTCAGGTTTTCCAGCTTGTACAACAAGCACCCTCACCCCAGAGTCATCTCTCTGGTCGTTTTTAATTCTCTTCATGCCATGTTTTGATGTTAATATGGGACTATGTTTAGTGATTTTCAAACACTGAGCCAACATTGCATCACAGGCTCCTTTGGTTGTAGTATAGCATCCCCTTTCATGTCCTGCTAGATTCAATTTGCTAACATCAGGTTGGGAATTTTGCTTGTTGCTTATGAGGCATCTTGGTCTCATTTCTGTTCTAGCACCATCTTTAGTTTTGGTATCAGAGCAATTTTCCTCAAAGTAAGCTAGAAAATGCTGCCTCCTCTTCTGTTTCCTGGAAGTCCCTTCCTTCCCTCCCTCATCTCTCCTTTCTCTCCCTGCACAAAAATGTCGTTTCTTTTTTAAACGTCAGGCAATGTAAAACTCCCTGGGGCTAATCTTTCTCAGGAAACATTTAGGTGATGGTGTTAATGGCTAATATGTTTATCGGTTTCTTCTTTGCTGAGGTTTAGAGTTTGCAACTTTTGAGAAAAAAGCCAAGGTCATCTACACTGGTAAATTTCCCCCCATAGAGTTGTTCATGGTATTCCTTTATTATCCTTCCCAATGCAGTCAGTCTCTCTGTGAAGTCTCACTGTGAAGAAGTCACAGTGTCTCTTTCATGTCTGATCTCAATGTCTGCTCTCCCTCCCTCTCTCTCCCTTCTTCCCTTCTTCCCTTCTTCCCTTCTTCCCTCCTTCCCTCCTCTCTGTCTGCCTCTGGGATTATGAATTGTAGGCTGGTTTTCTTTGCTTTATGTCTAAAAGCCACTTATGCGTGAGTGCATATGATAAGTATCTTTCTGGGACTGGGTTACTTCTCTCAATATGATGTTTTCTAGCTCCATCCATTTGTCTGCAAATTTCAAGATGTCACTATTTTTCTGCTGAGTAGTACTCCATTGTGTAAATGTACCACATTTTCCTTATCCATTCTTCAGTTGAGGGGCATTTAAATCTTTCATGACATTAACCCCAGACTTTATGGCATTGTTCCATAGTTCCCTGAAGCTCTATTCCCTTTTTAATATCCCCCTTTTCCAGGGCTAGAGTGATGCTCAGCAGATAAGAGCACTCACTGCTCTTGCAGAGGACCTGCATTCAGTTCCCAGCACCTATGCCAGGCAGCAAACAACTGCCTGCAACTCTAATTCCAGAGGATCTGTTGTCTTGTGTAGGCTTCCTTGGTTACTCCAGAAACTTCGATCATGGGATTCCGGATATTTGTTTTGATTTAATGAACATTCAACCTAGCTGGGCTCAAGTATAAATTCTATTTGGCCTTCTGTGATTTAAATGTAATTTCCGATTTCAAAGCTTGCCCAGTGTTATTCAAATTGGTCTTGCATGCATGTGAACTGCCCAGTAGCTCATCTGGGATCTTGGCAGTGATCTCTCTATCCTGAATGTGGTTAATGACATCCTGTTAGGGTCAGGTCCATGCACATGGCACTTGGAGATGGAGACCAAGAACAACTTCTTGAGGCTGCTTTCCCCATCTCCCTGAAAGCAATCTTCTCAGGATTTTCTATTCTCCTTGAGCTTCTATTTGATTTCCCAGTCTGGAAGCCATGACTGTATTTATCTCCTCTCTTGTATACACTTTCGCCCAAAGACATGGATGTCCAGAGTCAAGAAGCAGGAGGACAGACTGAAGACAAAAGCAATAAAAATGTGACTCCATCTACCTTCTGAGGATGTCATCTCCCCTGACTCCTGACGCTTCTATTGCCACTCTGTTGACACTTCCGTGCACTGTGGGACCTCCCAGGGTGGGCGTGAGTGAAGAGAGGTAGGGAAGTTATTTGTCTACTCCCTCTGAGCATTAGGAGACCCTTCCATGCTGTTAAGGTAGAACTGCAGGTGTTCCTTCTGGAACGCTGTGTAAAAGATACCAACACTGAAGCTTCTGGGAGCTGGGGGTTCGGTCTGAAGTGTAAGCCTCTGTCTAACACTCCAGTGCTGGGCTGCTCTTGTGCTTTCACACCCCAGTGAATCTCTCCTAAACCATGAGCTCCTTGAGAAATGGTTCTTGTAGCCTGCTGTCTTAGTACCTCCAGTACCTGACACAGCATCTGCATTCATATCATAAATACCTAAGTGAATGAGTAGTTGAAATGCAATCTAAAGTATTTCTTACACTTAAATGTCAATTCTATATCTACTCAGCATGCGAAAATTCTCAAAATGATGGGCTTGTGTTACCGTTACGGTGTCTTCTGAAGAAGATATTAAATCATGCCTTATGGAAGGGTGCTCACACAAGTTCTTGGTTCAGTAATAGGAGAGTCTTCACACTCAGTCAGAAAACTGCATGATGCTTCAAGGTGATCTGGCTCTGCAGGCAGCTGAAGAGTGTGGCTTCTTCCTGACACAGAAAGAACCATGGAAGCTTCAGTCCTGGGAGGTCAGACCCAGACCCAAAGCAGGAACTGAGAATGCTTGCGAACTTGAGCTGAGAAGCTTGAAGAAGCACTATTTCAGGCTGTAATGCCTTAACAAAGGGTGCAGAAGTCAGCCATGCTCCTTCCCTTCTGAAGCATACAAAGACTACAAAATCATACTTAATACAAGGTTTCCTTTTTTTAGTGCATTCTCAGCCCATGCTTTAATGCTGAAAATATATACATCCAGGTGCAGAGTTTCCAACTTGTTGCAAGGTATTTGATTTCACTGTGTGAAGATATGTTATTGTGATTGGTTTAATAAAAAGCTAAATGGTCAATAGCTAGGCAAGAAGTATAGGCGGGACTTCTGGACAGAGAGTTCTGGGACGAAGAAAAGGGGAGCTACCAGCTGGGTGCAGAGGAAACAGGACATGCAAGAGGAGAGGTAAAAGCCACAAGCCATGTGCCAGCAAGCAGATTGACAATAGAAATGGATTAATTTAAGTTATGAAAGCTAATTAGAAACAAACCTAAGCTATGGCTCTGCTTTCGTAATTACTAAGAAGTCTCCGTGTTATTATTTGAGAGCTGGCAGGTCAGAGAAAGACTCACCACGCCCCCTCTCACAACGGTTCCTTTCACAGGGAGTCAAATTTCTTCAAAAACCCCAAAGATGCAGAGATGAGGAAGCTGCCTTGTCCTTGCCTCCTGCACTCGGTGAAGCCCTTTGAGTACCATCTCCCCTACCAACAGGGCAGTGGCGTGTGCACAAAGGAGCAAGTGAACACCAACACCTGTGCTTGGAGGACAGGAAATTATCTGTTCTCAAGTAGGGGATTTAATATCCCTAATCTTTTTAAGTATAGGGATGGGCAGATTATGGTTAAGATTGGTAACCTGCTGACAGAAAAACTGTCTGGTCCTCAGGATGTCAGTGCTGAGGACAGAATCCAGGGCCCAAGTGCCTTTCAGAACTATACCCCAAGCTCAAAAGTGTATTTTAATTGAGGACATAGCCTACCATCATCAAAGTGGGCAAAACGTTTTCAAATCATCTGTAATCAACTAGATTCTGCCTTTAAAGGTGTTTGGAAGTCTGAGCTCTACCACATATCATGTGATATTTGGCTTTCCTGTGCGATTTTAATTTACCTTAGTGGACTGTTAGGAGCAGTGTTTTAGAAAGATTCTGATCTTATATTTTTATTGGTTGGCAGACTTATCAGTAAGTGGCAAAAAACATTTCTATGCGGGATACATCTCACTTCCTTAATCCAGGTTTTTGAGGAGCTGGAGCGAAACAGGACTCTGTTGTACTGTCTTAAGACTTGATTCACGGCAGTGGGCTGGGACTAGGACTCAGCGAAGTGCTTGCTGGGCAAGCGTAGGGACTGGAGTTTCTATGTGAAATAAGGACCTATACGAAATAAGCCAGTTGTGGGGGCACCCTCTGTGCTGGGAAGATGGAGACAGTTGGGTCTCTGGGACTCTCTGCCCAGTCAGCCCCGCCCAGTCTGCAAGCCCCGCCTCCCACAGAGAGACCCTGTCTCAAAAGCCAAGTGGATGGTTCCCAAGGAATACAGTCTGAGATTGACCCTGGCTTCTACATGTATGTTTGCACACATGCATGTGAACCTGCACACATACAAGCGCACCCCCCACCCCCCCACACACAAAATCAGGAAAACTGTCCCAGCTGTAGAGACTGATGTCAAGATGGAAAGGACATGAAACTGTCTCAGCCCTCTCTCTGACATCACCTTTGGCAGAATATGGACGCACCAATGGGAAAACTCCACCTCCCCAAATTTGGAGATCAGAGACATGAGGTCACCTTCTGAGCTGAACTCATGAAATTAATATACAAGGAATGTAAGCAATTGACCATCGGTTGGGTAAATGGAAGACTGTCTGAAATGGGCAGACCAAACCAATCCACCATCAAGGTAGGAGATCTGGGTGCAATCAGAGAAAAACAGGCTCAGAGGGCAAATTAGAAGACGAATCAATTGTTTTGTCCATGCCCTGTTTGGCAGTCAACTGTGTAAACATAGCGGTGGTGGTAGACGGTGGTAGGTAGGGTTAGGGTACAGAAAATAAAAGTCCAAAGAACCATACCGTGGCAGGGCCTTCTCCAAACACTGTGTGGAAGAGACCCCTGCCTGCGTCCTCGTGGTTGCTGGAGGAGGATGCTCTGTAGGGCAGCTGTGCCTGCACTGGGCTCTCCCTCACACCCAAGTGCCCTTGAGTGGCATTCATGTTCATTTTCCCATTGCTCTCCTCCAGGTGCTCTGACTGATGGACAGCAGCTTCCCAGACCCCGAGGAGAGCCACCTACTGGTGAATTGGTGAGCTGACTTTGAGATGAGCCCCACAGATGCTACTGGTTTGAGGGACCCTATATTTTATGTTTCTAGGGTTCTGATGAAGCCAAGTATTCCAGAGTGGCAAGTGGTCAGTTCTACCAGGAGCTACTACCCATGGGTCCTCTCTGTAAATGGCATAGTCTTTTTCTGGACCGTCAACCATTGTCGTGGGTCCTGTGTGATGTCAAGAATGAGCCCTACAGCAGTCACTGACGATCGATCAAACCTATCAGACCCAAATTTAAATAAATGTTCCATTACATCCTCTCAACTATTGAAATGCTCGGATAATACAACTTCCCACTCGCTCCTATTTTTAAAAACTCAATACTTTTAAAAATAGAGAACACTGGCGAAAAGGAATAATTTGCAATCAAATAATGCGTATTGAAGTATGTTAATGCACGGGCATGACTAACAGGAATGTGTAATTTGAGAACAGAACGAACGTGAGAGAAACAAATGTCGAGGGGCCGGGTGGGTGTGCAGTGAAATCACCAAGAGTGCTTGCTGTTCCTGGGTAGCACTTTTCTGACAGCCAGGCCCCTGCTGGGAAAGTTTTGAATCAAATGAAGTACAATCTCTTGCCTTTAAAATGTCAAAAGGGCAAATTCTACGTTAGAGCTTTTTTAAAAAGTAATTTATGTGTCCAAATAAAATGGGGTTGGGTTTCATAGCCAAGAGATTGTAAGCAATGTTTTCAGAGTCAGATCTGTGGGACTTTGGAAGATTACGTGGGATGCATGGCATTTCCTGGCTGTGGTGCCTGTGCTGGGTGTGACGGAACAGCCAGTATTCTCGGTCCCTTCTTAGTAATGCCGTCAGTGTCACCACCAGTAACTGGTGATCAAATGTTCCTCTTCAAGCGTCCAGTACTTCTCCATTGGGCCAACATTTGGTGAGCACCAACCTAGAGATAACTGTAGCTCAAGGCCGCATGGATACCCAGGTACTATAGATTGGATCTTGAACGTCCCCCAGAGGTCATGAGCCTGTGGTCTGACTGGGAGGTAGATGAAACGTTAGTGGGTAGGGCCAAGCAGAAAGAAGTCCATCATCCGTGAATCAGGTGTGTCAAGGCTGATCCCCTTTCCCTCTCTTGACTTCCTGACCACCATTGTGAGTATGTCTCCACGGCCTCATACATGAGGTACTGTGCCCTCATGTACTGAAACCATGAGCCAAATGACCTTTTTCTCTGTATACACAGATTCTCTCAGGTATTTTGTCCCAGCAATCCAAAACTGGCTGACACACCAGACTTACTCTTGGTGCCTAAGGACCCAGATCTGCAAGGGAAGATTTACAGGAGCCTGAAAGCGTCAGCTTTCTTCCTGGAACTGGAGCCTGGGAATGTGGCTTAAAATTCCTCATACACAGCCCCGTTATAAAAAAAAAAAATGACTCAATGTCAGGCATGAATCCAAGCTGTCTCACATTGCAGCCAAGAACAAAGACAATAGAGACCAGCATCCTCGGTTCATCAGCAGCAAGCCTGAGCCTGGAGAGTCTATGGAGCAACGTTCTGGTGTCAACGTTATGTTGATACAACTAATCAAGTCATCATCCAACAAAAGGATGCCTTAGGACCAGATTGGAATGTTGCTAGCTGCATCTCTCACCCACCCACACACCAGTTATCTCTCCGTTTCCTCTGGGTGGACACAAAACAGCTGTTTGGAACTCATATTTGAGGCCCATTGCTAACAGCAGGAGGGAGGGGGGTGTGGCTATATATTCAGGCGATGTTTATAATGGATACCACAGTTTACAAGAGTGTCATTCTGCCTTCTGCTTGGAGTCCTGACTGAACTCAGTCCATGCTTTGCGACGCAGAAGCCAAGCAAGCATTTACACAAACCTGATATTCCCTGCGGACCATCAGAATGGGAGAGTGCCTTGCCTCTTGTTATTCTGCTCTTAAACTCCCACAGAAAACAACTACCTAACCACGGTCCAATTTTTGAATTACTTGATCTCTTTGTTCCAAAGGAGTTAGTAGGCTTCTTTATGCATACAGAAAGTTCTTGGAAACAATTCTTCTTAAAGCTCTTATTCCAATTATGACTCTCTTAGAGGTCTTATTGCTTCATCTGCCCTCTCTCATTATGTACAGGGGGTAACTGTGGAAAGAACAAGCCCTTCTTTGATAGTCCTTGATGGGATGTATCAGCAAGATCGAATCTTAGAAAAGGAAAGCATTTGGTACCAGAAAAAAAGAGTTTCCATTTTAGCATGCAAAAGAGGATAAGAAATATAAAGACATTGCCTAGCATTACCAAACAACCAAAGCTTAGTTTCCTCCAGGAGCTTAGATTCAGTCCTGCTTAAGATGATACTGAATTACATACACAACACAGTTCCAAGACATTTTGTGACCTCTAGCATGCCTCCTCTACTCTTTCCACTTCTCACTCATCTCTCAACTAAGCATATACAGCATTCCTCAGGCCTAGCTCTGCCTCTGCCTCTGCAGCCCCCTCCCCTGAGTCAATCCAAGGGCCTCCTACCTCTCAGTAGCTTCCACTTTGCCACCAACCCAGCTCCTGATCCTTTTGTAGTTAAAAGTCCAAAGAACTGGAGAGGTAGCTCTGGACAAAATACTTACAGAAAAGCAAGGTGATCTGCAGACACATGCCATCAAATTCTGCTGTCTTCTTTTCTGTGCGAATGTGGCTTTTGAGTTCTTCTCTCTGTGTGTATCTCAATTTAATCAAGATGCATTTCCACGCTTGGGTATCCTTGATGGGTCCCCTAGTGCCCCCAAAGTCAAGTCCAACTTCATAAACATAGGGTTCAAGTTGCTCAATGATCTGTACCCAACAAGCCTTTCTAACAAGTCAACTCCACTACTCAAGGTGAAAAAAGATGTGTTTAAAACCCCCAAGATGGGGCTGGAGAGATGACTCAGCACTTAAGAACACTGACAGCTCTTCCAGAGGACCTGGGTTCAATTTCCAGCACCCAAATGACACCTCACTTACTTTGTGTAACTCCAGTTCCGGGGAATCTGACACCTTCACACCAATGCACAAAAAAAAAAAAAAAAGGAAGTTTAAAAAGAAAGAACCCCTAAGACTCACATCTTTGCTCAAGTCATGATGGCTGATGTTGGCTGTGTTTTTAATTAGCCTTCTTTCCTTTTCCTTTCCTCTTCCTCTTCTTCTTCTTCTTCTTCTTCTTCTTCTTCTTCTTCTTCTTCTTCTTCTTCTTCTTCTTCTTCTTCTTCTTCTTTCTTCTTCTTCTTCTCCTTATGTACCACTGACTGGGTTGGAATTCACTACTCAGGGACAGGTGAGCCTCGAGCTCAGAGAGCCACCTGTGTCTGCCAACCAAGTGCTGGGATTAAGGACATGCACCACCAGTTGGCTCTTTGTCAAGTTTCTCAAACTTGTTTGTGTTTTGGTGTCCCCAATCGTAAGAGGATAATTGTCAGGGTCCTTAGATGCGAGCCGTTCTACCTTGACTAAAAGTCAGAGAGTTTGATCTTATTCTTGCTCTTTCAAAGTTGTTGACAATGGGTGTGGCTACAAGCAAGAGATTCTGACCTAGGGTGTGTGGTTAATAGTATTTTGGGTATAGAGGTGGATCCATTCCACCTGAACCAAAGGTCGGAGAATTCAAGTCTATTCCTTATATCATGTTAATGAAATTTGCTGCCTCTCCCCTCCCCTTTGGGTGGGAAGTATATAAGCATTTGGGAAATACATGTGGGCAGTTCAGTATTTGTCGAATTTCCCTCCCAATGCTTTTCTGTGTTTCTGCCTTTTATTTCTCTCTTATCTCTGTTCCTCTTGCTTAACAATTCTAATCCTCGCACTCCTACCCTAGAACATGTGAATTTTGTTGAGGCTGGTTCAACAGATAATAATAGTGATTCCTGGAGTTGAGGGAATCAGCTAAATGCTAGGAACTGAGAACAGACTAGATAACTGGCAAGAGCTGCCCGCCTCTGCTCACCACACCACTGCCCCCTGTCTGCTTGGATGTTTCCAACATCTTCGCGCCCTTTCTCAGTTACTAACTTCTGAAATGCTCTGGCTTTCTCTCTCTACTCTTTCTTTCTTTTTTTAAAAAGTCCTCATCCAATTCTTCCTCTTGCACAAGCTTCAACTCCCATCTTCCCTTCTGTTCACCGCTTGCCCCCATGACCTTTTCTTGCAACTGCGCAATTAGTCACATGTTGCGTCACGGACCTTCTCGTGTCTCCGTTCTGTGGTAGTCATCGCGAATGCAGTTTCTCCCGGTCTTCCCTGATGAGCTTGCGGGTTCTTTAAAGGCAAAGACGCAGGCTTGTTTTTGTCCATGGCTCCCAGGACCTGCCACGTTGCCTTTCCACTAGGAGCTCTCTAGAAGTGATGATCTGGATGATTCGATTCAGGGACTGAACCCCAGTGCCTTAGGAGTCATGAGCTACGGGTGTAGTAAAGGAATTTGCCGACTGCTTTTGGTGGTTATGATGTTGTCTTTGGACAAGAAATTCCATTTCTCTCTCCTACCTGATGGCGCACACCACCCCGTCCAGGAAGAAGTCCCAGAACTGACTCTCACCAGGATGAGATCAGGAACTGATTTTAACAGCTAAAAGGTGCTCTTAGCTGGCAACATAGCCAGCGGCTGGGGGGAAGGGACAATCCCCAGGGCTGGCTGTGACACAAAGAAATGTTCTCAAAAGCTACTGCTTCGGAATGAAGCGCTATGCCTTCAAATGTCCCTTCCTCGGCTGTTCAGACTTGCCCGAGTTGGCAACCCTGGGCATCTACAGAGCCAGCAGGGTCAAGTAAGAAACTGCCTTAGGGCTTCTGCCCTCTAGTGGAAATTCCTGCGCTACCTTGCAGGGTACTATGGCTGTGTATCCATGAGGATGTCATAGTGACTCCTCCACAGTTCCTGGTCTTGCTGCCTCCAATGTTCTGTGACACTTGGATTCTCCTCATAGTGAACTCAAGCGCCTCTGCAAAGCAGGAGACGGCCCCTCCCCAGGCTGGGCTCAGATTCTTCTGAGCTGTGGGATATAATCATATCCCAGCTCAACTGAGTCATCCCTTAGAGCCGGAGGAGATCATTTTGTTAGGAGTGGTCCTACTTAGCATTATCTTGGACTCTTTTTCCTTCTCCACCCCATCTGGGAAAGCAAGCACTTGGGAAATATGATGGAGGGAGGGGAAGCAGAAATGAGCTAAAGACTTGTAGTGGAGCCATCTGGACTTCCTGGGTCAATTGTCCTTGCCTCATCTCCCATGTCCTCTCCTCTCAGTTCCTCATGGAAGGACTAACGCCATCGCAGCTGATGACAGTAGAGGCCAGGGAGATGAAGCAAGATGGTACTGAAGGAGGCTGCCAAGCGTGGGAAAGTGGTCAGAGGAACCACTCATGTCTTGGATTCAGCCTTATTGGTACATTGTGCTGGCTCCACGCCCCTCCCACTGCCAGATGGTCACCTAGATGTCCTGGGCAATCTAGTTCAGTTGTTCCCACCTTCTCTTTCCTCCACCACCATTCTGAAACCTGCTTCTTAGCTCCTCTTCTTAGTTCCTCTCTCTTTCCCCAGCCAGTGCAGCAGGCCTGCCTTCTTATGCCAGGCTTTCAGGCTAGACACTTGAAAAGCCATCGTCTGTCTGGGCCCGGGAGCTCATTTAGTACCGGCAAACACATGCTGAGGTAGAGGAGGACATTGCTTCTGCTGCTTCCGTTGCTCATGGTCGCCACCACTGGAAAATGTCTACTCTGTGTTCTTGGGACTGGGAAGAGTGTGGCAGGCGCACATGGATAATGACCGCAATCACGGCAGGACAAGTGGTCAAGCATGAAAGGAAACATGTCTGCATCGACGATCTGTGGGCTTCACATGCCTGCTTTGCTGTTCCACTTCCTGGCATTGCAACAGCCCTGCGAGGTACTCGATTCTGTGATCTGTGCTGGCGGGGATGGAAAGGAAGAAAAAAACCCATGACACGAACCTCTAAGGAGCTGGCAATCAAGTCAGAGAATAGCGTACACACGTTCGCCAATATTCACCAGGGCAGCAATGGGGATTTCACACTAGAGTCCATAGAGAATCTGTATTAAAGCTAGTTAGGTGTTTTTTGTTTTTTGTTTTTCTGGAAGATCCACAATTATCTTATTTCAGAGTCACAGTGGATCCCTGTCTCCAGAAGGCTTAAAGAGCTGAGCTCTTGTTGCAAGATCCTGCTGGAGACCCTGGGTTCCCGCTTGCCATCTCCATGACAGCAAACTGCCCAACCACTCTAATCTACACAGGAAGCAGAGCAAGCCCTGAGTGACGTCTTGAGTGCGCATGTGTATTTGACATGGGCATAGCCTGTCAAGGACTCCAAGACCAATTGGTCTATGGGAAATTGGCAAAGCAGTTTGGGCCAGGCTCAAGAGAAATGACAAAGCTTCCTCTCCTCCCCCACCCCCGAGTTAGGGTATGAGTGTTTATGAATGATTGATCAGTGTGTGCAAAGAATAGCAACTGCAGCTTCCTCCTCATTCCCATCTTGCTTCCTCTGTGTCTGGGTGCAGACCAAATCTTTTTCCTTCCCAAGATTCTCCTGTTCTCCTTGCCTGCTGCGGAAAGGTTTACAGCTAGTAATTACCCGCCTTCTGGGGCGTGGTCTAATACACTATTCATCCAGATGCCAAAGCACATCTAGTCCCTTCTCTTTTCCCCCCATCCCCATTTGCAAGATGAGAATGCCTCCCTGATGTGAGGTACCAAGCCACATGGCTAACGCAGACAAGAATTATGGGCTAATGTAAGTTATAAGAGTTATAAGAAGCCTGAGCCAATAGGCCAACCAGTTTATGATTAACATAGAACTCTGTGTGTTTCTTTGGGACTGAATGGCTGTGGGACCAGGAGGGACAGAAACCTCAGTCAACATCAGTTCAAACCCCTAACACCTTAAATAAAACAAAACAAAAATAAAAAAGCAAAATAAAACAAAATTCTGTGAAGCACAATTTATGTGTGTGCTTACTGCTTTGTTTGCTTTGCTGTTGTTGTTATTTTGCCATCTGGGAAGAGGGAACCTTGGTTGAGATAGTGCCTCCATCACACCGGCCTGTAGACAAGACTGTGGGGCTCTGTTGATTAATGATTGACACGGGAGGGCCCAACCCACTATGGGTGGTGCCACCCCTGGGCGGGCAATTCTCAGTTTTTCAAGAAAGCAAGCTGAGGAGCTGAAGAGGTGGCTCAGAGGCTAAGAACAGTCTTAGAAACTTTTTTCTAGAGGACCTGGGTTCGAATCTCAGCACCCATGGGGTAGCTGATAACCATCTCTAACTCCACTTCCAGGGGATCTGGTGCCCTCCTCTGGTTTCTGTAAATACTGCATACTCATTGTGTGCAGACTGTGCAGGCAAAAGACCCATACACAATAAATTAAAAAAAAAATCTTCTTTAAAAAAAAAAAAAGCAGGCTCAATGAGCCATGCAAAGCAACCCATGGAAGCATTCCTCCATGGTCTCTGCTTCAGTTTCTGCCTCCAGGTCCCTACTGCGAGCTCCTGACTAGTCTTCCCTTCAGGATCGACTATAAACTATAAGCTGAAATAAACCTTTTCCTCCCCCAAGTTACTTTGGTCTTGGTTTTTATCACAGCAGTAGAAACCTAACAAGGACAATATTTAAAACCAAAACACAAGGCTAGAAAGAATGACAAAATGTAGGACTTATCAAAACCCTAGAGATGTCTAATATTTTCCACATGGAGACAATGAAATCAAGACTGGGAAGCCGTCCAGGAACAGACAGCCAAGCTGGGGCAGAGCCAAGGCCAGAGAAAGGGCCTTTCTGAGCTCCGTTCAAACTGTAGGAAAGACAGCCCCCGAGCGTGTAGCCCTTCTCTCTGCCTTTGTGAGCTCTTTGTAGCAGCAGGCAGGGTCTCTTGCTTCCTCAGCCTCACAGACATTACTATCTGGCTGAGACCAGCCTCATCTGCCTCCTCACTCTGCTCTGCCCGGCTTCATTTCTGTTCCTTACTCAGGGGAGGACTCCCGTGAAAATGGTTCCCTTTTGAAGTTACATCAATACCACATAACTCATGACTCCGTGGGAGAGACTCAGAGATGAGGGGAAGCAGCTTGTGTGGAAAAGTGGGGTCTTGCTAGTCAGCCTGAACACTGAAAACAGTCTCGGCAAGCAAGGCCTAAGTACAAACCGGCTCCGAGCACCTCCAGTGAGCTGGGGAGGAGGGGCGAGCAGGGACACGCCCTTCCTTTGCGGGTCTCTCCAGCTGTTGCCTTCTGAGTTCTTTTGTTTTGTTTTGTTTTGTTTTGTTTTGTTTTGTTTTGTTTTGTTTTGTTTTGTTTTGTTTTTCTAGACAGGGTTTCTCTGTGGTTTTGGAGCCTGTCCTGGAACTAGCTCTTGTAGACCCGGCTGCTTCTGAGTTCTTTTGCTTGCCAGTCTGGAAAGGCTCCAGAGAGCTCGGCCCCTCCAGGTCAAGCCACTGCCCCTCCCTCTGAGAGAAATGTGACCTGCAGCGTTTCAGAGCACTAAGATTCCCTTCTTTAGTAAGTGCCCCCAGAGGCAGGACGGTGTCCGGCCTCCTGATTATTTCCTCTGGTTCCTACTGATAAGAGAGATGGGAGTTTTACCTTCTCAAGGTTTCCACTTTGAAGTCCCTGGTAAAGATCTGACCAGAACGGCCCCCTTATCCCATACTTACCCAGCCCCAATAATTTCGGAAACACATTTGTATCCACTTGCCTGCTTGGTTACATCTTCCCCCACTGTTCTATAGTAGCTGCTACTAGACCACAGTGCCCCTGCCTCCCTCCACGGAGCCCCTTCCCGGATTCTATTCTAGAGACCCTCTTCTTCTCTACCTAGGAAACATCTCCATCTTTTAATCCACTGACATTCGAATCGCTGTACAAGCACAAGATGTTGAATTTAGGAGCGGTGTCTGTAGGAAGGAATGCTTTGTTCGTTTCCAGAGTGATACAAAGCTGGATTTAAAAAGCGGTGCAACTTTGTTCTTCTAGACGGCAGAGAGATTATGGATTGTACTGCAAAAGTATCCGGCATTTTGCAGGATTATTTTTTTTTAGCAGTTTCATTTTTTTATTCCCCATCAGAGACAGTGTGTGTGTGTGCGTGCGTGTGTGTGTGTGTGTGTGTGTGTGTGTGTCTTAAGCTTAGCCCCATTAGCTTCTGAAACTAGGAAATGAGAGCAGCCATCAAGTGCCTAGCAAGGCAAGGTGTGTTTGTCAGACACCATCTCGGCTGCCATCCTTGGGTCCAGAAGAAAGTTAACAATGCCTAGAGTGCCTTGTGCCCCAGTCAGTCGAATTAGCGCCTTCCTCTCAGGACTCACGCCTGCTATTAGAATGGGAGGCGGGAGCCACGCAAGGTAAACATTTGGAAGCTGCATCACTCAGAACACCGCAGCACCAGCCTTTGAGAAAGCATCTTCAGCACCGCCTCTCTTGAGCTCCAGACAAAGCAGCCTTCCGTCATGGGTTGGGGATGTCAGTTG
This sequence comes from Alexandromys fortis, assembly GCF_014885135.2. Taxonomy (NCBI): domain Eukaryota; kingdom Metazoa; phylum Chordata; class Mammalia; order Rodentia; family Cricetidae; genus Alexandromys; species Alexandromys fortis. The sequence goes on along the minus strand of NW_026067944.1, from coordinate 23,837,631 downwards.
ATTGTGCCAGCTTCCTGGCATTTTGCAACCATGACTAGCCACGTTTCTAGATTACCTAGGACCCAAAAGCCCAGGAAGAGGATGTAATCTCCATTTCTCTCAAGAATGTATATGTACACACGCCCACACACGCACACGCACACCTGCCCGCGCGCGCAAATGCGAGTTTGGAGAGAAAGACCGTGAAGGTTATCCTTAAATAAAGAAAGTACTTGTCGTGGAGTGTGGTACATGCCCCTAATCCTGGCCCTTAGGAGAAGGCAGAAGAATCATAAATGCAAGGATATCTTTGGATACATAGTGAGTTTTAGGCGGCCAACCTGGGTGACATGTGGCCTTTCACTCTGGCAGAATGGCCTGCCCCACCGGGAGACCCAGAATCTCCCAGGTCAAGAGGTTCCAGGCAGAGGTCCAAGCTGTCTTTCCACTTCTTATCTAGACTGCTGCAGTCCCTGACTAAGAATTCCATTGTGCTCTGGAAGTGTTCAGGAGACTGTTGTTCAAATGTCAGAAAGCCACTGTCGCTGGAGCCACCCGATGTAAGTTTCAGTGCCTTCTCTAAGGCTCCGGAGACCCGGTCCTGGTAGCCTGGGAGGGAGGCAGCCTTTGGAAGTCAGCGGCCGCAGTCACTGATCAGCAGAAAGGCCGCGGGTGGTAAGGGCGGCTTACCCAAAGACAAGGAAAGATGGCCACGTGGTGGCGGACTTCGCCATCTTTGCGTTATAGCATGTTTTACATTTTATTCAAAATACCAAGCTCTGATGTATTTCAGAGCTCTGTCTTGTGGGTGGGTTCATCTTCATGCATTTTTCATAGCATTTTCTAGTGACTCGAGGATGGTGCAAAGAAACAAGGAAGAAACTTGCAGACAGGAATGTCAGGAAGATAAAAGCAACAGAGTCTGGGAGAGGCTAGGAAACGAGACTTAGGAGAAGCGGGGAAAGAAAAAGAAGACGACGAAAGATTAAGGAAATTTGGTCCTACGGATTCCGAAAAGCCTATTAAGTAAGACGGCGTCCAGGGAGAAGCTAGCGGCGTCCTCCAGAGTGGGGGTCAGCCCGTCCTGGAGGAAGCCTCTCGGAATTCTGAGCGAAGGGAAACCACAAAGGCTCATTGTTTTTTGTTAGAGCCCTGGCTTGGCTCCTGACCACAGCGGCGCTGGAGTTCTGAGAAACGGCCCGAGCTCCCCCCACTGGCCGCCGTGCAGAACTTCACCGTCTGGATCCCCAGAGGAATAGGATTACGTAACCCGGCTTGGACCACTTAAGCCTTTTTTCCTCTTTCCCAAGGTCTTGGTGTCTCCAAATCCTGCAGCTTAATGCCAGAGCTTTGATGCTCCGGCTGATTGCCCAGGTCCTAAGGCACAGAGAAGGCAGCTATAAGGGACCTAAGCTAATGGGAGGGCATGAAGGAGGGTGACTGAACAATCCTTTATTCGAACACGTGTAACACAAATAAAAGTACTTCGAAAAGGCCTGAAAAGGGGGCTTTTTCTGGACTTTTCTCTTCTTGCCTCAAATGTGACGCTGGCATGAGACAAGACTTCTTTGCCTAAGTGGCCGGGCTGCCCGGGTCTAGGTCGGAAGCCAACCAAAATAAATCATAAATTGAGCCCTGCTCCTCATCCGCTATGGTGCTCCCCCGCCCCGCGCTTCAGCTCTGAAAAAAAAAAAAACCAAGAATTGCAAATCAGAGCCCTGTAAGAGGGGAAAAGGGACAATTCTTCCCCCCCTCTTATCTCCTCTCTCTCTCTCTCTCTCTCTCTCTCTCTCTCTCTCTCTCTCTCTCTCTCTCTCTCTCTCTCTCTCTCCTTATCTTCTCTTCTTAAGGTCAATATTAAACAATGCAGGAACCCTGTCCTTCCCCTTCCGAAAGGAAACAAAGACTAGCCTTATGTACGGGAAAAGCAAGTTTAGAGGCGCAGGGCTGGTGAGGGAGACACAAAGAGGGACCTACAGCGCTGGAGCATCAGGAACAGAAACGGAGCCGGCAGCCAGACCGGGTCAGCCACACCCGCGGGGAGCAGTCCTGGGTGAGCAGGGGAGCCTGCAGGCAATAAACAGTGGACACGCCCTCTGGCTGTACAGGGGCACCACATGGAGGACCCGCAGGGTACTTTCTCCTCATAAAGTCCATCTTATGCCCCCCTCCCCCCCTTCAGAGGTTAGAAACCCAAACCTCTTCTTCAAAAATTAGCAACCTACCGGGAGTGGCAGAAGCCAGCCTGGTCTATCTACACAGTGAGAACCTGTTTTAAAACACAAAACAATCAACTTTGTCTTTCATCAAAGAGCCGAGCCTCCCTCTGAACGGAAAGGAAAAGTCCCTAAAACGTTGTTTAGGTCGGTAGCAGGGGGGTTATTTTCAAAGGCTCTGAGTGAACACCCTTTCTTTTGTAGCCTGCAGCTGAACAATGGTTAGTTCCTGGAGTAGCAGGCAGCAGGGCTTTCCAGGGGAAACGGCCTCTTGCTCCTCAGTTCCCTCAGGGCAAGGGTAGCCGCCTTTCCTTTGTCCGCCTTCCTCTGTCAGCTTCACGCTTTCGCTCAGCGCCCCACGAACCTTTAGCTCACACTACCTCCCAGGGCTGACTCCACTCCGGCCCCGTGCTCAGGGTCTGTTTGCACAGACAGGGCGCTGATGTGCGAGGGAAAAGGGAAGGTGTTACCACGTGTTTGTGAGATTCCCAAGACATCCGATAGCCTGCAGGGATCCGGCAAAACTAGCATATTCCACAGAACTCAAGGGAATTCTTTATTCCGTCTGCAAACCACCTTTGCAAAATTCCTGGCAAGCTGTCAGCCTCTAAATCAGACTATCTGCCGTCTTGAATAGCCCTTGTCCACTGCCACTAGAGAAGAAAATTCTAGGAGCTTGTGAGTCCGTGGGACTCTGCATAATACAAATCATAACTATTGCCAATGAAAGAGCCCCAACTGAAACCAGAGCAGCTGTGCCTCAGTTGAACGCAAAAAAAAAAAAAAACCCCACGTTTAAAAAATAAAAGGCAAAAAAAGAAATGGAATTTCTGTGTTGCAATAGCTGAATGGATTGTAACATTTTCTAAGCTGTTACTCATAAGGTAAAAATGAAGCTAAGAAGAAACCCGCTCAGCTGCCCCCGCTATAGGTGCCTGCTGCCCGGGGCCAGCAGGGGGCAGGCGTCAGTCAAATATGGGAAATTATGGGCAGTTAGCCCTGCACCGAGTTGTAAACTGTTTATTTGGTGCTATAAATATCCACTCAGCCTCTGCCCACCCCCCTCATAGTCCAAGGTTCTTCATAGGTTTTGAGAGACTATAGAGTTCAAGTAACCAGGTCCTTGACGTCAAATTTTCTCTGCATAGATTAAAAGCTTGGTAGCGAAGGTTGGTTCTGCACACCCCCACTGGGTACCGCAAGCTGAGGTTGCCTGCGCAAGTCACTGCAGTGGCTTGTCTCTGCCTCGGGCCTGACAAAGTCACCCCAAACCGCAAATTGTTTGTGGGGGTGGGTGGGGATGTTTGGGCTTATATTTGAATCGGAAAAGCAAGCGCCAGTGTCACAGACTCTGTAGAGTCCTCTATGCTGGTTAGTGAGTGTGGGAAAATTCCTGGGAATGGAGAGAAGAGAAATATTTCCTTAAGCTCTGGGCCAGCCTCATGCTTCAGTTCTAGGCATGCACACTGGAGAGCTGAAAAAAAAATATGTGTCTATGTCCACCCCAAAATCTGTACACAGCTGTTCACGGCACTCTTGTCCATCATGGCCCCAAAGGGGGGAAAATGCCCCCCGTCCCTTGACTGATGGTTTATCTAGTGGGAGTTTCAGTTCCAGAAATGAATGGAGTACGGAGCTGTTAACAGGGTACATCTTTAAATCTTCAAGCTAACTGAAGGAGGCTAGCTACAGGAGACTGAATTGTGTGCTTCCGGTTATAGTCCATAGAACAGGAAATGAGTGGGGGGGGTTGCTGGGCTGGAGGAGGGGAGAGACGGGGAGGAGGGATTCCTAACGAGAATGAGATTTCCGGCGGCGGGGGGGGGGGGTGTGTGATGAAAATGCTGTGATATTACACAGTGTTAATGGTTGGACAACCTTGTGGATGCATTTTTAAAAACTGCTGAATTAGGCTGTTTAAGAGAAAGAATTCTACATACTGGAACTGTAATTTTAAACAAATATTTGGGCCATAACAGACATTACAGAGGGGAACTCACAGCAACGGGACTACAAAGAGAATATTTGGTGTGGCAGTATGAATGAGATGCCACCCCCATAGTCTCATAAGTTTGCACACTTGGTCTCCAGTTGGTGAATGGTTTGAGAAAGGTTGGAAGGTGTGGCCTTGTTGGAGGAGGTGTGTCACTCAGGGCGGGCTTTGCGCTTTCTTTCAAAAGCCTATACCAGGTCCAGTCTCTCTCTCTCTCTCTCTCTCTCTCTCTCTCTCTCTCTCTCTCTTTCTCCTGCCCACAGGTCAGGATGTATATAGCTCTCAGCTACTTCTCCAGCATCATGTCTGCCTGCCTCTCAACACATTTCCTGCCATGACGACGATAATGGACTAACCCTCTAAAGCTGTAAGCAAGCCCCCAATTGAATGCTTTCTTTTATAGGTTTGCCTTGGTCATGGTGTCTCTTTAAAACAGCAGCTAAGAGGTTTGGATTCTGGAAGGTATTAAACCAGGCTGAAGACAGAGGTAGCTAAACACAGAAAAGGAGACAAGGAAGTTGCCCACTATGATGACTTTCCCGGTCTCTTCTTTAGCTGACTCAAATGCAAAGAATTTGCACCTCCTGTCCTGATGGCTGTGGTAAAGGGGTGCTGTTCCACTCACGACAGCAGGGCTGTGAACAGTGACACCCTGGCAGGAGGAAATAAGGGAGAGCCACAGTCTTCAGGCTCCGGAGACAAGAAAGGCTTCACAGCTCTCAGAAAGTGACAAGAAAGGGAAAAGGTGATAATAGTTAACGTCACCAGCTCTGCTGCCAGGGCCCTTAGTGCCACACAGTTCCAGCTGTATCATAGCAACTGGGGAGGCTGGGTAAGTCGTCCTGGGCTATGTAGTGAGACCTTGTCTCAAAAACAGATAGTAATGGGGGCTGGGCCAGGTAGGTTAGTGGGTAATGGAGCTTCCAGGACTTGCCGTAGTGGAAGGAGAGAATGAACTCCCAGAAGTTATTCCCCGACCTGCACCTGTGCTTTGTGGTATATGCTTGCCTCCTCCAGTCATGCCCCAGTAAATAAATAAACAAATGAAAAAAAAATAATAGTGATGTTCACAGGAGTCCCCGTAACACCTCACAGAGGCTTAACCCATGAGAATCTTTAGGGAAGCCTTGGAAACTGGAACAACAGAGAAGCAGGCAAGGCCTAGGAAGAACCCCAGGGGGACAGGAGTCCTAGGCAGGAGCACAGTAGAGGGAAAAGACATGGAAGAAGCTGGAAAAGGGAATTTCCTTTATCTGAGTGCTCTTTGTAAGAGCCACCCACAGAACCTGTCTTCTAGTGCCCAGATGTAAACAGGGCTGTGTCTCAGGAAGACGAGAAAAATCCTACCCCTGGGGAATCCCCGTCTTTCTTACATTCACCCGAGGGCCTGATAGAAACAACAAAATGTTGATCTCATCCTCTGCCATCAAATTAAAAAAAAATGCTTTTGTTTCTAAAACACATTGGAGAAACGGTATAAGATTAAACCTCTGAAATTTTGTGCTTATTGATTAAAATGAAAAAAAAAAATCTTGTTCTGCAATTGTTTATGCAGGCTAGGGAGGAAAATGCTTCTAGAGCATGGTAAAATATTTTCCAGGCCTGTGTTTTTCTCCAAGCCTAGCCCTTTGGGTAAATGTTACGCGTTCTAGGGACCGAGGGAATATATCTAACTGTGTCTTACAAACTTGCTTAATTATAGACTCATAGGAGACAGGAACTCGGTAGCTAATTATGTAGCCAGATGCTCAAGTGGCCGTTTAGCCCCGGAATTCCCCACACTCCCAGCCCTAAATGGAGCTGCAAGCAACTGTCCAAACGCCAACTGTTTTTGAAGAAATTATATGAATTTAGCAGTGGCAAGACTGTCCTGGGAGCTGGACAGAGCTGGGTTGAAACCTATGCTATCTTAAGTCACTGTCTTCAGGGACTCTGCGTATGCGTGCATTGACCATTCATGTGTACCAGAGATGATGCTGGCCACTACACTTAGTACCTGTTGCTTTAAAAAGTTGCTAAACCTCTCTACTTCTAGGTAGATAAGATACAGAAGAAAAAGATAACTTTCAAGGTCATTTTAAGGAATGACTTGAGCCCCTTAAATTGCCTGGGATATGATATATATTCTAAAACGTTCCTCCCTCCTACAGGGAATACCCCGGCTTGGTGTCTGGTGCCTATGAGGGGCTTGGTGAAGGCTGCTGTGTTTGTCTTACTCAAAGAATATCAGTTTTCAGTGCTAATACTGGCCTTGGTTAATATCATGGTCAGCTCCCCATTTTGTAAAAACTGAGCTTCCAAGTGTCTGGTCACACTGTCGTCAGTGTGGAAGGAGGAATCTTGAATTGTTGTCCCTGCATCCTCTGTTTCTCCTTCACCTTCCCAAGGGCTTTGACTAGAACGTTGCTCAAGGCATGTTAGACAAGTCGTTACGAGAGAAGGGCACCTTGTGAGCATCCACACAGGAGCGAAGATGCCCTAAAGAGAGATGCTTGCATCCTCCCCTTTAGCGGTATATTATCTGTGTTTTAATAAATAAAGCTTGCCTGAAGAACAGCGCAAAGCAGCCATACAGTTCAGGCAGCGGTGGCACACACTTTTAATCCCAACAGCCACACTAGTAAGCCATAGTGGTCAGGCAGTGGTGGTGCACACCTTTAATCCCAGCACTAGAGAGGAATATAAAATGGGAGGAGACAGGTCTAAGTTCAGTCTCAACCTGAGGATTCATAAAGGCAGAACTGCCCATTTTTAGTTTGAGGTCGAGGTAAAAACCAGTGTCGGGCTACTTTGCTTTTCTGATCTTCAGGTTGAACCCCAATATCTGCCTCTTGGTTTTTATTATTCATACTACACTCCCCTTAGGCCGTAGACTGTCGAGACAATTAACCCTGAAGGAAATGGAATTTCTCCAGAAATTTTGCCCTGGGGAAAGAGAAGGCTGGGATCCTGATGACAGGGAAAGGATGAGGGTCTGAGATGTCACCCGGTGCTGACTTTCACACGTACACAACTATATATAACTATATACATATCTATATCTATCTACATTTATATCTATATCTAAATGTCTCTCTTATTTAAACCAAAACTTCATGTTAGGACACAAAAATGGACTCAGGAAGCATCACTGGGCCCCTTTATTTGTTCCTCTCCCAGTGTGGGCACATCAAACGGCAGTGCCGAGTGTGTGTTTCCGTCTAGTTCAAGACTAGGTACAAACAGATGCAGGGCCCGCCTCCATGCCTTTTATTACAGGACAACTGTGTCTAAATTTACAGTTTGCTGCTCTTTCAGGCTGCAGATTGGAACCCAATAGTCTTTTAAACAATTTTAGTGGGTCAACAAATAAAATAAAAGCAAATTTAAAGTATCAAAGTGCATCACAAGCAGTAATAAATATCATTTTGTGAAGTTGTTGCTATATATATATATCATATATGTGTAAATTGATTTATGTACCATGATAGCATCATTTTTAAAATGTTTTTCAGTGTGCGTGGTGGAGGCAAAAAAAAAAAAACAAACAGTTACTGCTTTGAGACAACATCTTTGTCGCCTGCATCTTAATTTTTTTTATTATGTTTAAGGTACATAAACATAAGGTACATTCATTAATTTGACAAATATGTATTAAGCAGCTACCTGCTGAATGCCAGACACTGTTCTAGGCAGTTGAAATGGAGCCATGAATGAGACAAGACCCCTCTGCCATGGGGCTTGCCTTTTAGTGAGGGTGACACCAACAAGAGCAGGGTGTGCTCCAGGGTTCAGGAAATGAGTTAGGGGAAAGAAAAGGCAGTGGGGATTTGCACAGTCAACAACACAGGACAAGCACTGTTAGTATTTAGGTCTACATCCTTACAGGTTTGTCTCACGCCTGTGCTGTTTGTCTTGCAGTTTCAGGACCTCTGGGGACTGAATGTCACATAAACAAACGCCCAGGGTCACTGCTAACCACCATCCAGCCTTTGGACTCTTGCTCCTCTCTGATTCTGCTTCCTTCTTCCTCCTTTAAATTCCCCCCATTTGCCTGTCCACACAGCCTCTTCTCTGACAGTAGCTATGGAGATGATATGGGATGTTCTTCTGTATATGTGTTACTTTCATTAGTCGATGAGTAAAGCTGTTTCAGTCAGTGACTTAGCAGAGAAAAGTCAGGTGAGAAATCTGAACAGAGAGAGAGAGAGAGAGAGAATAGGCGGAGCCAAAGAGACGCCATGTAGCCGCAGAAGGAGAAAGATTCCAGATCATTACCGGTAAGCCACAGCCTCATGGCAATACATAGATTAGTAGAAATGTGTTAATTTAACATATGAGAGCTAGCTAGGAATACGCCTGAGCCATCGGTCAAACAGTGTGATAATTAACATAGTTTCTGTGTGATTATTTGGGTCTGGGCATCCGGGAAACAGAAGCGCAGTCTCCCAGTCTCTACAGGAACCAGTTCCTCAGCCTTAGGAACCGAGTCCCCTGCTGTGCGTTGAATGGGCACAGTGGCAGTTTGGCCTTGCTTACTAGGAAGGCTGGTGTCAGGGTTCTATTGAGTACTGACTCCCAGTGCCTTTAGTTGTTAGCTGCTGTTTTATGTAGTTGTGCAGTGCGGGCTGGCCTGCAACTCCTGATCTTCCAGCCTTGGTTTCTGGAGAACTGAGACTACAGGGCTCTTGACGATACCTGGTAACTCGCGACTTTATCATCTTGTAGATTCACACGTGCGTGCACACACACACACACACATTAAAGTACAGAGAGGTTGTGGCTTGTTCAAAGTCGCAGTGATGAGACGTGGCAACAGAAGTCTGAAACGCTTGTGCCACAGTTTGAGGACTTTGGATTGCCTTCCTTGTGCGCCACTCACGCTATTTAGTCTTATTTCCCCATATAGTCTTTAAATCCTGCAGCGTTGTGGCGAGGAGAAGCTGCGGCAGTGTTCTCTATAGAGGGGCAAACTGGCTAAACTCATTCTGACTTCAGAGCCACTAACCGTACAAGTGCCTTTGGATTCTGTGCTTGCCACACTAAAAAGCCTTAGACAAAGTTTAATGAAGCCACACCGAGTCTTGCAGACAAGATAAAACTGGGTCCCATCCAGAGCCAGTGTTTACATTTGGGTGTCTCCGGCTTTCTGGTTTCCTTTAGCGTGCTATTTAATGAAGTAACTTTAGCTTCGAAAATGGGAGGGGGGGTGAATCGCAGTTTTGAGGGGAACGTGAGGAACTTGGAATCAAGAGGTTTGGACTCTAGAAGTGGCTGTGGTGACACAGATGTGTACGCAGCACTCGGGAGGCTAAGGCTGGAAGATCCTAAGCCCAGAACCAGCGGGGCTACACAGAACACTGTGTGCGCCTGTGTAAGAGAGAGAAGATTTAGACTCTGGTCCCAGTTTTGACAGGTGACTATGGATTAGCCCCGTCCTTTGTCTGAGCCTAGACCACTACACTTGTGCGGTCGTAGTGCACAGTGCTCACCCTCAGCCAGGGTATGCTGTTTTGGTTTCAGTAGCGGTTAAAAATCGCCTTACAATGAAGAGACGGTCTGAAAGACCCTTGCCGTTGTAGTTTCTGCTGATTGATTTTTTTTTTCTTTTAATAGGTCTCTCTGTATGCTTGTTGGCCACTCCTACGCCATGCATTTTTGTTCTCTACTGACCCATACTTTTTAACACGTATTGTTCCCTTTAAAAAGGTTCTGGAAAAGGCTCTCTCTGCTAATCCTGTCCTAATACTGTGGCAGCGGGCAGGGGCCATTTGCAGCAGGGCTTTTTGCTGACCGGAATTGGATTTTTTTTTAAATTTGTGGGTGTTTGGGGGGGGGGAAGCAATTCCAGAATCGTTGCCAACTCAGGCCAGCAGGGCAGCATCCTCTGCTTCAAGGTTCATCTTAAAGTAGGGAGAGACACCATACACTGCCATTCTTAAATGCTCAGGCACCCCACACCCTTTCCTGAACGGGGTGTGTGTGTGTGTGTGTGTGTGTGTGTGTGTGTGTGTGTGTGTGTGAAAAACCATTGATCTTGAACTGCCACTGCAATCCAGGCTGAGCCAGCCTGTGCCATCACAAGCCCTTCCGGGAGCCTGGCCCTGCTGGCACCGATAAATTTCACATGCAAAATGCTGCTTTGCCCGGGGGGGGGGGGGGGATGGGCAGGAGTACTTTTCCCTGATAAAGGGCTCATTCGGACTGCAGTCTAAAATTCACAGATGCTGGAAACAGACAGAAATAAATCAGAGCGCTCCACTCACTGGAGGTCAGCGAGTCTAAGAATGCACTGTTGGAGGTCACGAGGATGCCCGCCGAAGGGAAAGGGAACTGTGGAGTCTCACTGTATCTTCATACAAACCGCAGTGTGGCCGAGGAAGGCACAGGCTGGGAGAGAGGCAACTGTTTGTCCAGACTCAGGAAGCAGTAGACATAGGAATTGAACCTGTGTTCTCTGCACCAAACACCGGGTTCTTTCCACTCCCTTCTGATGAGCGGGCATGATTCATTGGGACGTTACATAAGCCTGTAAATCGCTCTGAGATTCCTAAATAACGCGCCTGTGTTGAGAACAAGGCACGACCACCAAGAGCTCCGGAGCGCTAGCCGAAGGTTCCAAAGGCTGCACTCTGTGTAGGCAGAGGGACCCCACAGAACTGTTGAGACCTGCAGGGCCTGGTCTGAGCCAGACCCCATTTTCTGTTTGTCCCTTCCCTTCCCAGCCTGTTCTGTCAATAGACAGAATTTTAATTAAAAACACAGGAGTCATTCACAAGTAGTTGCTTCAAGTCTCATCTAAACGTGGGCCACTTGCAGAAGGTGTATCAAGGTGTGTAGGGCCAGGCATACCACGTGACAGTCACCTAATCAAGTAAATAAGCAAGGCTGGCCTTAGCCTCATCCACCAACCTTTTTCTGCTGACTAGGAGAATGTCATAGTCTGGTTTGCATTAGGAAGGTTATTTCTCAGCTTCACGTTGGGGGAGAGGCAACACGGTGGGTGTTATCAGAGCCGACTCAGGTTCCCTTGGAATTTGCATCAGAGGTTGTGTGCCCCTGGGCCCTGGATTGGCAGCATGCCCAGCCGGTACTCCTCTCAGGCAGGATTGCTGGAGAGAACCTGCCACCTCTGAAGGACTCTTGGGTTGACTAGCCAATCCTCAGCTTTCTGGCATGTTGCCTGGAGGTGCCGAGCTGTGTTCTGGGGTGATTTTAGAGACGGCGGTGGTGCTCAGGGTACCATGCCCTACATAGGATCATCCTTGTTCCACCCTCCCAGGGTTTCTAGTGCAAAAGACCATTTAATTTCACAGCGCAGAGATGGGGAATGGGCTTAGCCAAAGAAGGCAGACGTGGGAATGGGTGGGAATGGGTGAAAAAGAACTGCAGTTGGGTGGGGTAGCCTATGTCTCTAATTTTAGCACATTGGGAGGTTGGGGCAGGAGGATTTCCATAGCCTTGGCTACATTGTGAGTAAGTCATCCTGGGCTTAGGAGAGAGACTGGATCTCAAACACTCGTGCATGTGCGTACACACACACACACACACACACACACACACAACTTCCTACAACTCAGTAGCAAAAAGAACAACTCAACTAAAAAACATACTAAATACTTGAACAGATAGTTCTCCCAAAAAAAAAAACTGGCCAATAGGAGTATTAAAATTTGTTCAATGTAGCTGGGAATAGTAGCCTTTAATCCCAGCACTTAGGAGGCAGAGGCAGGTGGATCTCTGAGTTTGAAGATAGCCTGGTCTACATAGTGAGTTCCATGACAGCCAGAGCTACATAGTAAGACCCTGTCTCAAACAAACAAACAAACTGGTTCAGTTTTATCACTAATTACCAGAGAAATACAAATTGAAACCGCAGTGACATATCATGTCCCTTCTTTCATGATGACTATTATTAAAAACAGCACTAACAAAAACAGTCACTACAACAAGAACCCAACCAAACAAGTGTTTCCTCCAAAGACTGGAGAGGGCGCTGTGGAAGCTGGAATCTGCGCATACTGTTGGTGGGAATGCCAAGTGGTACGGCTGCTATGGAAACAGCGTGGAAGTTCCTCCAAAAATATTACAAGACAGAACTGCCATATGACCTAGGAATCCCACTTCTGAGTCCTCCAAAAGCACTTTGCAGGTCTAGAGCTGATGCTCCCGAGATGTGAAAACAATGAATGTCCATCAGCAGATAATGGGATACCATGCACACTCTGTAACATGCTGGAATAGTATGTACTTAAAAGAGAAAGGGGATGGTGTGGCTTGTAGCAACGTGGACAGCTTTTGTGAAGATGTTGTGCTAAGTGAAATAAGCCAACCATAGAAAGACGTACTGTATAATCCCATTTACATGACTATCTAAATAGCCGAGAATGAAGAGCTCTCAGAGCTCTGGTTGCCAGGGCCTGAGGAAAGGGATTTATGGAGAGTTGCTGACAAGGAGCCCTCAGGGAAGTGAGTAAGTTCTAGATGGCTGCTGCACCCACACCGTAGCTGTCTGAGGCAGTTAGAAGTCATGTTTTGTACACCTGGAATAGTGTTCACAGTGTAGGTTTCATGTTCAACGTGCTTACCTCGGTAAAGGCGAAGAAAACAAAACAGGCTACGTGGAATGGTGAGGGACAAAATGATAGGACCAAGACTCTGTAAGGACTACGGGTTCCTTTAATCTGGGAGGAGGGGGATGCCTTAAACTGACCTCGGGGACTCATCTGGAGGTTAAGAATGTAATTCCGGTTTCAGATGTGTGGGAGAAAGTGCCACCAGGCTATGATGTCATCTGTAGATGTGAAGCGCCCCATTTGCCAAAAGTATCTTCCTGGCGCTCTCACCATGGCACGGAGCTCTGTATGACTCATTCCTTTGGCTTGCTTTTTCCAGAATCCTATTTTTAAAATGCTCCCCAGCTCATTGGTACTTTTGTTATATGTGATAATAGCATGCGGTTATGCACAAAAGGAATCCTCTTAACGGTTAGAAATACATGCCAGGGTAGTTAATGGATAAAATGAAATGCTGGCAAGACGATTTCAGATAAAATATGTCAGATGAGAAATATATGTATATATGTATGTATACATATATATTTAAGTATATATGTTTATATACGTATATATATTTACATATATGTATATATTTCATATTGTGTATATGTGCACACATATATATGGAGATAGGTTTTTTGTTTGTTTGTTTGTTTTTCGAGACAGGGTTTCTCTGTAGCTTTGGGGCCTCTCCTGGAATTTGCTCTTGTAGACTGGGTTGGCCTCGAACTCACTCACAGAGATCCACCTGCCTCTGCTTCACGAGTGCTGGTATTAAAGGTGTGACCCCCCACTGCCTGGCTAGGAGACAGATTTTTAAGAGAGGAACAAAATATTTAAAACTGTAAAAGTTGAAGAACAAATGCATGAGTTTCTTATACCATTTCCTTTGTTTTTGTTATGTTTCAAATTTTTCACAATTAAAAAAATGAATAGAAGTTACCCAAATATTTTCACAATGCTCCCAGGAAGATATACTAGCCAATTGTCTTCAATATCTGTGCGGAGAAAAAGTACTGAAAGTGTGTTTTCCAGCTTGGTTGGGGAGCCAGGGAAGAGACAAAGGAACTGTGGGATACCAGGCTTGCCTTGATGTTCATAAAAGGCTGGTATTGACCTAGGTGGTCACTTGACAATTCAAAGGTCTGAACACCTTTCTCTACAAGGGTCCTCGGTGCAACGCTTTTGAGAAAGTAATGGATGGAACATGCATGTGGAATCGGGGGGTACCTGGGCTCAAGGAGAGTACAGGATAGAGTATGGGGATTGCTGCAGAAAGCTTTCTTCAGAACAGAAACTACGAAGCTCTGGGTGACATCAGAGGCAGCGGGATGAGCTCATCAAGGAGGGAGGGCTCCTCTTCCTCACCTTCTGGGCAAGGGGGAGCAGAGCAGCTGCTGACGGCTGGAGGGTGCTTTTCCTGCTCTTCTCCACTAGAAAGAATGTTTACTGAAAACTCCTTTGTGTAGGTGCATAAAAACAAAGAATTACTTAAGTCTTAAAAAAAAAAACCAGCGGAACTATGGCTGGAATGCCTATATACAACAGAATTGTTTTCGGCTGTAATGAAAAATAAAATCGTGACATTTGCAGGAACTGGAAATCATTATGGCAAGCAAAATAACATAGACGTAGAAATACAAATGCCACATGTTCTAAATTATATGTACAACCTAGATCTGAATTTGTTTGTGCAGGTCATGAAAATAGAATGAGGGGGCTGAGGGAGGAGGAAGAGTTCTCTGTGGAGGGTGGAGGGGGGTTTATGGGACTCATGTGACATGAAAGCAGAGGGGGGGTCGTGGGGGAGGTGGATGAGTAAGAATGAGATAGGATGACATGTTCTTATAAGAATGCTATAACGAAACCTATCGCTTTGTGTAAGTGCTACGTTTAAAAATCAATCTTTAAAAACCTTCCACTTAGACAGAAAGAGTTTGTGGCTGGGTTTTAGGTATTTAAAGGGAACTTGTTGGGAGTAGAGTTTTGAAACATCAGAAATATGCATCGTTTTGTTATCACTCTGTTCTATGAGAAAGCGTGGGTATCCTACCATGTCCTACCTGGCTCCCCATTAGGAGTCTCCAAAACTCTCTCCCTGGGAAAGGAGTCTGAGGCTACCGTTCTGGTCTTTTTTGGTTGTCAATGACTTTAAACTGCAAGGGTACTGAGAAAATGACAATGTTTCAAGCGCCACATGTCTGCTCCACAGTCTGGCACATTCCGCAGCCTTCATCCAGGCCATAGGGTTGCCCATGGCAACCTGTCAATTCAAGAGGAGTCCTTCACTGACTGCCTCCCACTGAGTGGGGTCTCTGAAAACGAGCCTGGCTTAAGTCCGTCCTAAACCAAGAGAAACTAAGAGCATTGTGGGATGGCAAGATAACAAGGGCTCACACACCAAGTGAGGGCCCCAGGGAAGCATGGAGCCTGTTCAGCCACGGCCTAGCATTGGTGGGTAGCACTGAAGGCTGAGGCAGGTGAAGATGACTGAGAAGCCTATGAAAAGTGTTGAGAAGAGCAGCGCTTTTAAAAACATATGTGTATGTTTCTGTTTTTGAAAAAATAAACCTTAAGGACAAGTAGTGGAGTTGGTTAAATAAAATATAATTGCCGGGCAGTGGTGGCACACACCTTTAATCCCAGCACTTGGGAGGCAGAGGCAGGCGGATCTCTGTGAGTTTGAGGCCACCTTGGTCTACAAGAACTAGTTCCAGTACAGACTCCAAAGCTACAGAGAAACCTGTCTCAAAAACTAGTATATATTTATATGTTTATAGGTTTATATTTATATGTATGTGTGTATACCGAACATTTAAATGCAATATTACATTTTGTTTGTTTATTTATTTAAAATAAATAAATGTTTCGTTTCTGCTGTACTGAGGGTGGGACTTGGGCATGTGAGACAGCCTTCTACCATGGAGCAATGCCTCAACCATGTGTGATTTTTCTAAAACGCCTTTTATATGCAAAAAGGTTGGAAGAGATAAATGCCATATGACTGTATAAGTCATAGAAATAAAATATTTTAAAAATACTTTGATTATTCATTCTGTCTGAAATATTTCCTATAATGAAACGCATCCCTTTAGAAACAGAAAGAAAATATTAATAATATCTTTAAAATAAGCTCACATGACTTCATTTCTCTTTTTAATCCTCGTTTCATCTGGATAATCAAGAGGCAAACAGAAATAAGAGAAAGTACAGGTATTTACAACTCATGCTGGGAACTTAAGCATTGTCTGGTAGGAAACCGGAGTGAGTCAAGGTGAGATAAACAAGTGATGCTCTCTGCCACAGACACACAAGACAAACTTCTCACTGGCTCGCCATCCCTCTGCGTAATCAGAAGAAGTGAAACTCTGAGTTCTGTTCACCTGAAGCCCAGTCACACCCATGAGGATAAACAAAGGCTCTCTAGCAATAATCTTCTGTCTAGACCTCGGGAGCTTAAATTCATACACTGTCTTAGTTAGGGTTGTAACGCTGCAAAGAGACCCTGATCACAGCAACTCAATAAAGGAAAGCATTTAACTGGGACTGACTTACAGTTCAGAGGTTTAGTCCATTATCATCGAGGCAAGAAGCATGGGAGCATGCAGGCAGTCATGGTGCTGGAGAGGAGCTGAGCGTTCTACATCTGCATCAGCAGGCAGCAGGGAGAGAGAGAGAGAGAGAGAGAGAGAGAGAGAGAGAGAGAGAGAGAGAGAGAGAGAAGAGAAGAGAGAAGAGAGAAGAGAGAAGAGAGAAGAGAGAAGAGAGAAGAGAGAAGAGAGAAGAGAGAAGAGAGAAGAGAGAAGAGAGAAGAGAGAAGAGAGAAGAGAGAAGAGAGAAGAGAGAAGAGAGAAGAGAGAGAGGAGCGCCCCTAGTCCTGGCTTGGGCATTTGAAACCCCAAAGCCCACCCCAGTGACACACTTCTTCCAGCAAGGTCATATCTACTCCACAAGGCCACACCTCCTAATGCCACCCCCTAAGCACTCACATATGAGTCTATGGAGGCCGCTCTTGTTCAAACTGCCACACGTACTAATATTTTTAGTTAACTTTTACTTAGTCATTTATAATAATAATAATATATAATGTAATAAAGAACTAATTTGGGGAGGCTGCATCTATTTCTTTATTCATATATGGTGTGCGCGTGAGTGTGCACATGGCATAGTATGTATCTGGAGGTCAGGGAACAGTCTTAAAGAATTGATTTGCTTCTTCTATCATGTGGTCTACCAGAGCCAAACCCAGGTCATCGGCCTTGGTGGCAAGCACCTTTACCCACTGAAAAATCTCTCTGGCCTGGTTTAAGGTTTCTGAGAAAGGACCTCATTTAGCCCAGGCTGGCCTTGTACTTACTATGTAGCCGAAGATGGCCATGAACTCTTAATCATCTGGCCTCTGTTTACCATATGCTGGGCTTACAGACAATTGCCACTACATCCAGCCCTCCTTCATTCTAGTTAAGCAGGCTGAAGAGTCTATAAATCCTAGTCCTTCAGATGTGATACATTTAAGAAGGCCGGGGCTACCCTAGGAGAAGCCTTCAGCTTCTTGGCCGGAGAACTGCTTCCCACAACTATAAAGCAAGACCTACACTGCACTCAGCCACAGTATCCCTCTGCTCTAACAGGGCAGTTGATACTGAAATGGAAATGCTGGTCTTTAGAATCTGAAATCCAGAAGTGTGGCCATGCATGCATGCCTCTGTGTGTGTGTGTGTGTGTTGCAGCATGTGATGTACATGAATGCGTATGACCTAGTGCCTGCGCCCCTGCATGTGCATGCATGCCTGTGTGTGTGCCTGTGTGTGTGTGTGTTGCAGCATGTGATGTACGTGAATGCACTCCTGTTCGTGCATGCATGCTGAGTCTCCTGTTCCTTCACTCTCCACCTTATTGATTTGGGACAGTGTCCCTCATTGAACCTGGAGCAAGGCTGGCAGCCAGCAAGTCCCAGCAATCCTCCTGTCTCTACCCACAGAGAGCTGGGGTTACAGGTGAAGTAAAGCTAAGGCCAAGCAACATCCCTTAGGGCCTTTAGCTCACAGGGCCACTTGATTTTTTTAATTGGAAGCATAAGTGTTATGTTTTATTCATCTTTTCTTTTGCGTGGTGATACCTATGACATCCTATGCCCTCCTTGTTGTTTGTGACTAAAATATTATGGCCACCAAGATGCACTTGAGTGGTTAAATACCCTGGAAACTTCATAAAACTCCCAAATGGAGGTGATTACTTTTTTTCCAACTACGCATCCTATTAGGTTCATACACACTTATCCACTTGCCTCTGCCGAGATGCACCACGCACTTGCTGGGATGCCAGACGAACCACAGCTGATGTATTCCCAGTCTCCAAAAAGCCTGCATTACGACAGAGGTGGGGGGAGACATAGATTAACTAAATAATCGAATATGTAAAGCGTAGGGTTACAATCAGTGTTACGATTGAAGTCTGTACTGCTATGAAAGGTTGGAGGGGGCCTAGAGCCGAGTCAAGGGGCTGCAGGGCGGAGTTCTGAAGGATGAGTATGAGTACCTCATAGAAGGTAATGTTTGGGGAGGAGAGAAGAATCAGGGCAAACTGTTAAAGGAAAAAGGAGCCAAGGGCCTGTGGAACGACAGAGCTGAAGAGTGGCTGGGGAGGATGGAGCAGACAGTGCCGAGGAGCCCGAAGCTAAGTGCACTGAAGAGATAGGAAGCCGGCTGCACTGGGAGCCATAAATCACATGAGGGTTTAATTAGAGGCGACAGGATCATGTATATTTAAAAAGGTCACCCTGGCTGAAGCATGGAAAAGAATTGGGAGGTATGGCCACGGTAGATGTAGGTGAGAAAACCAGCTAGGACACTGTTCCCAAGCAAAAGTCGACAATAGGCAATACTCTATCTCAAAGAAGAAAATGAGATACGGTCTGAACTAAGAGGATTAACCTTATTATGTATTAAATCGATGACTTGCAAGAAAACGCCATCTTCAGTTTTGTGGGAAAGGCAGGTTCTTTTCGAGCACAAATATGTGCTTATGTAAGTGACTTTAGTAACAGGAACAGATACATGCTAACGCCGGGAGGAGAGACGACTGTCTGCGAAAAAGAGGAATGCAAACTGCAATATTCATAAGCTTTGGGATGTGTCTACAGGACAGATGCGCTTCTCAGTGCACTGTATATTTTAGGCAGAAATCTCCTCCCGCTCCTCTGTTGGTTTGTACACCATACTCTAAATGGATAGAGCGAGCAAGCCATTGGGCACAGCTACTTTGTCTTCTGACAAAAACCATCTACAGAAACATGCACATTAAGATGTTCCGTCACCTCCAGCTCACCCCGGGCATATTAATTTCGCTCAAGGAAAAATTAACAAACCATAATAGCATAGAGAGGTTATAATAAAAGTCCATCTTGGAAATAGATCTGGTAAACAAACCGAGCAAGGACGTGAGAGGGTTGAGGCACACACTTAACAAGCTCGGGCTTAACCTTGAAATCACTGAATGCAGGTTTATATACATGTTCTTTTGAAATTCACATGGAGCTACGTAATATAAAAATGTAACATATCCTTGATTAACAGAATGTGTCTACTTTGTAATAACTCGTTGAACAGAATATGATTCACACATTTCCTTATCTGTAAACTCTACAGCAAGGGTCTATCTCAAAAAGATTCAACCAATCAAAACTCCCAACCACCACCACCACCACAAAAACAAGCCAAACTAAGCCAAATTGAACGCAAACTGATCACATACCCCAAAGAGAGTGTCAGCAGATTTCAGAGGGTAAAGTTTTTTTTGACAACAATGAGATTAAATGAAAAATTAACAACAACATATATTTTGAAAAATAAATAGTGCATTTCTAGAGACCAGTGAGTTGGCTTTGTGGGTAGAGGAACCTGCTGCCAGGCCCAGTGACCTGAGTTCAATCCCTGGGTCCCACATGGTGAAAGGAGAGACCTGACTTCTGTCAGGTTTCCTTTGCCCTTCACATGCCCTTCTGTGACTCCACTTCCTGTGGCTCCAACGCCCTCTTCTGGTCTCCAGGGTACCAAGGCATGCACACAGGTCGGTGAAATTCTTACAAATAATTTTTTTTAAAAAAAGGAAGGTAGGAAAGCAATACTTGTAAAGTAAAGTAGTAGAACAAGTGAAAGGAAAATTGCTACTTATAAATGATTGAGGCACAATAAACAAAATCCCAGGGCTAGAGAGATGGCTCAGCAGTTAAGAGCATTGGCTGCTCTTCCAGAGGACCTGGGTTCAATTCCCAGCACCCACATGGCAGCTCACAGCTGTCTGTAACCTCAGTTTGAGGGGATCCGACACCCTCACAAGGACATACATACAGGTGACACACCAATGCTCGTTAAAAAAAATAAGGTTCTGAGCAGACTGAAAGCAGAATCCCAATAACTTGTTTTGTAGGTATTGACAGTTTGAGTCTTACATTCCTTTGGAGAGGTTAAGAACAAACTCAGAATGCCCAATATAGTATTGAAGAAGAAGTTAGATGACTGGTGATTCAGCTCTCAAAACTTGCTACAAAGCTACAGTTATCAGAACTGCATGGTGCTGAGGAAAAACAGACAAATCAGTCAGCAGAAGATCGATGGGGAGAATAGGAGGCTCAGAAATAGACCTCTATAAATACAGTAGACTGACTTTTGGCAAAGGAGCAAATGCAACGTACGATGAAGCAGGGACAATCTTTTCAACAAATAGCACAGAAACAGCTAGACATCCTTAGGCAAAATGTGAATCTCCATAAAGACCATATATCTTTCACAAAAGAGCATTGGATTTTATCATGAACCTAAGTTTAAAACACAAAACTAAGCTGGATATGGTGGTGCACACCTTCAATCCCAGCATTTCAGAGGTGGCAGCAGAGGCAGGTGGATCTCTATGAATTCCAAGCTATTTGGCCTAAATAGCCAGTTACCGGACAGTGGGGTGACATAGGGAGACCCTGTGTCAAAAAAAAAAAAAAAAAACAAGCAAACGAACAAAATTATTAAGTTCTAGAATATCTGTATGGGGAAAAAGACAAAATAGGCTTGTGCACAACACTAGATGTGATACTTGAGAGGAATAACTGACAAGTTAGACCCAATTTGATACAAATTTCTGATCCCAAGAAAACTATTCCAAGAGAATAAGAAGATAGACCTAGGGCTATGAGAAAGTATTTGAAAAAGACATGTCACTTATTTAGAATATACAAGATTATTAAAACTCAACAACAAAGATCACAGTTTTATTGAAAATGTGTCGTAGCAAAGGGATGGTCGTGGGGTAGTATGTGCTCAAAGACATTCATTTACTTGCATGAAAATGGATTTGTGTAACTTAGTATAATATATTAAAAAATAAAAATTAAAACTTGGCCCAAACCCTTAACGAATATCTCACCATAGAGGACACTAGATTGGAAANACAAGCAGAAGAAAACATGCTTCACCTCACGCCACCAGGCAAGTGTAAAGTAAAACAATGTGCTGCCCCCCCCCCACTTACACTGGATGCTAACGATGCTCACCATCGGTAAGGGGCTGGAGCAATGGAAAAGCTCACTGATGACTGATGGGGAGGGGAAGTGGTCCAGACACATCAAAAGGCAGCTGGACAGATTCTTACAAAACTCAGCATGTTCTTGCCATACAATACAGCAATCAGTATACTTGGTATTTACCCAAGGGGTTTGAAAGCTTGTGCCTGAGCAAAATCTCACACATGGATGTTTATGATAGTTCTATTCATAATTGTCAAAATGCAAAGACAAGCAAGGTGTTCTTCAGCAGGTGAATGGATAAACTGGAATAAACTGTGGTACATCCAGATAAGGGGATAGTATTCAGTCCTAAAAAGGGCTATCAAGCCATGAAGGATGGGGTAAAAGAAGGCAATTTTGCTGTGGGATAATACTCTTAGACCCTGTAAAGATATGTCACTTGTATTGGTTTAATAAAATGCTGATTGGCCAGTAGCCAGGCAGGAAGTATGGGCAGGGTGTCCAGAGTAGGAGAATTCTGGGGAGAAGAAAGCCTCAGTCTGCAGTCATTAGCCAGACTCAGAGGAAGCAAGATGAGAATGCCTCACTGAGTAAGGTATCAATACATAGACTAATATAAATGGGCTAATTTAAGATTTAAGAGCTATCTAGAAATATGCCTGAGCCATTGGCCGAACAGTGCTGTTATTAATATAGTTTTGTGTGATTATTCAGGTCTGGGTGGCTGGGAAACAAAAATGCAGACTCCATTTACACAATTTGAAAGGACAAAATACTGCATGATTCCAGTTATAAAATGGAGAAACTTGGACAGCAGCTGAAAGGGAATGGTTGCCCGTGGCTAGTGGATCAGAGGTAGGTTAACTAGACAAAATACAGAGGGTGCATAGGTTAGTAAAAGTACTCTGTATGACATGATGCTGGTGGATAAATGACATCCAGATGTGTACGAATCATAGAACAACACCAAGAATGAACCCTAATACAAGCTAGATGACAGGGGATCACTTGTGAGTGTCGCTCCATTGCTTGGAACAAGGGTACCGCTCTGGTGGGGGAAGATATTGATAGTGGTGTGGGTGTGCCTGGATGGGGATGGTGCAGGTGGTACATGGCACAAATTTTTAGATCTTCCTCTTTGTTTTGCTGTTTATTTAAAACTAATATAGCCAGGCATTGGTGGCACATGGCTTTAATCCCAGCACTCAGGAGGCAGAGGCAGGCAGATCTCTGAGAATTTGAGGTCAGACTCGTCTACAGAGTGAAATGAAACCCTGCCTGCCTGTTGCCATGGTGTCTGCCAAGGAGCCCAGGGTCTCACCCTCTGAAACTGTAAGCAAGCGCCTACCTAATTAAACACCTTCTTTTAGAAGTTCCTTTGGTCATGAAGTCTCTTCACAGCAATAGAACAGCAACTAAGACAATCTCAGACTGACTGAAAAGGAGTAGTCTAGCTGGGCTTTCTGCTTCCCAACTGCGGAGGCCAATAACCAGATGCTTCAATCTCCTGTTGCCATGGCTTATCCTTCATGATAGACTGTTTCTTCAAACTGTGAGCCAGAAGAAGCCCTTCCTCCATCAAGTTGCTTTATGAGGGAATTTTTATCACGGTGACTGGAACATGACTAAGACAAGCAGCCCAGCACATTGTACTTAACTTTACCACCTCACCCTGATTTCCAGTCAAACACAATATGTACACAATAATTTTTTTTTTTTGGTTTTTTGAGACAGGGTTTCTCTGTGGCTTTGGAGCCTGTCCTGGAACTAGCTCTGTAGACCAGGCTGGTCTCGAACTCACAGAGATCCGCCTGCCTCTGCCTCCTGAGTGCTGGGATTAAAGGCGTGCGTCACCATCGCCCGGCCACAATAAATTTTGATAAATCTTATTAAAGCATTCCTTTTCTTCTTCTGAGACAGGGTTTCTCTGTATAGCCCTGGCTGTCCTGAAACTTAGCTCTGTAGACCAGGTTGACCTCGAACTTACAGAGTTCCATCTATAAGTACCCGTGTGCGCACACACACACACACACACACACACACACACACACACGTGTGCGCATGCATGATGTGCATAATTAAAATAAAATCTTAACAAATTACACTCCTCAAATGAACACAATATATCAGAATTTATGCATAATGAATCAATTTAGAATTCTAAAATGTATTAAGTATAAGCTAAATTCATTTTCAAAAATGATTAGAGCTTTCTCAAGGTAGGGCTCCACTGAGATTTTTCCTCCATTGAATAGTTTAGGTCTCCATCTTCAACATGCTCTAGGGGACTTTTTCTGATTGCAAAAAGGAAAACCTATTATACTCATTCTTTTGTTTCCCAAGCACATAATATTTCATAAGAATCCTTCCAGGAAACTGGGGATAATTCTGCCTCTTAAGTTCCCCTACCACACCAATTCTGAATCTCCAAAAGCAGGAGCTTAGAAACTTCATATTTTTGGCCAAGGTGGTCACAGAGGCCCATGAGAAACCCCACACACTACGGGCTATTTCTAATGCTCCGGGTGCTCGTGAGAACTAGATGGTCAGAGCCCACTGCTGGAGGTGAGTACATGCTTTGGTTGTAGGCCAGAGAGCAATAGAGTTGGGTCTGAGCTGGACGTGTCCCTTCTGCTGGTCACTTTTCACAGTGCTGGAAGGTGCTACGCACGCTGCTGGAGGATAAAATGTACCAGCAGCCTTTCCCAGCTAGGGACCGTGTTGTATGCTATAACAGTGACCCGCCTGCCAATATGTGTCCACGGATACACTACTGGGTTGGCTGTTGTGGATTTGAGGTCTGGTATTGCAAACGTAGTCATAAGGTCATGATTTGAGGAGTCACAGGCCCTACCAAGGAAGCTGCAATTGATGCTCTACTAAATGGACATGTTGTGCTTGTCAAAGTGCCTTCTCAATGCAATATTTGTGTTTATGCCGTAATGTAGCTCTCAGCCTTCGTTAGAGAAGTTCCTTCCTTCCTTCCTTCCTTCCTTCCTTCCTTCCTTCCTTCCTTCCTTCCTTCCTTCCTTCCTTCCTTCCTCTCTTCTCCTCTCCTCTCCTCTCCTCTCCTCTTCTCTCTTCTCTCTCTCTCCCCCAACTCCCAGTGAACAGTGGTTAATGTAGAGACTTGTAACACATCAAAGTGCTGAGATTGTTGAATGTTCTTCACTAAATGGGATGTCTTTATTACTCCTTCAAAGGCCCAGGAATCATCTCCGAGGAGGGGGTGGAAAGCATGTAAGAGCTGGAGAAAGGTCTAGAGTAGTGTGGGACACAGTCTCCTGGGCATGAAATGGCTATTGCACACATGATCTCACAGTAGCCATGGATACCAGCACAAGGGTTGTACAGACTGGGCCCTTCAGCATCCTAGTATGAACTGGGGAATGACTCCTGAGACTCTCTACCTCCCTGAGGATTTATAGGTGGCCAGCTATTGCTGGGGGAGGTGGTCAACTCATGAGCCCCCATTTCTCCCAGCTGAGCTAATGACTGCTGAGGAAAAGTAGACATTTTCTTCAGTGCTGTAGCCACTGGTAGGTTGCCCATGCTCTTCTAAGGAACGCCTCCCCCACACTCCTCTAAGCAACCCTAATTAAACTCGCTGGGCCATCGAAGAAAAAAGAACATGAAGGTAGAGGGGGACAAGTTGAGGAGAGGACAAGAATCAGTGGGAGTAGAAGGGGGATAAGAGAGAGTAATGGTGGTGAATAGGATCAAAATAGATTCTATTACATATATGAAAATATTGCAGCAAAACCCATTATCATATATAATTAATATGAACAGAGAAACTTAAAAGGCATCCCATTATTGTTCCAAGGGGAACTGCCAGTGTTTGAGGAACTGAAATATGTAAAACAGAATAGCATCTGATATCTGATATACAGAAGCACTCAGTGAAGTGTGATTGCCCGTAAAACAAAACAAACCTCGGTGTCTTTAATAATCACCTTCAGTCATGTTTATGATAACTAAAAAGCATAGGAATAACCACTTAAACTCATGCAAATATTTCATTTTAATAAAGCTCCCCTCTCTGCCTGTCTCTCTGTCTGTCCCTGTCTGTCTGTCTCACACACACCCCTTTTCAGCTTTGTAAGCTGGCTTGTACTCACACACTCCCTGCATTTCTTTACTCCTTTTCCCCTCCTCATTTCCCACACCAGTGGCTTAAAAGGACTTCTGAAGGGCCATCTCTGCAGCACTTAGAGATTTTATTCCCTGAACCTGTTTCATACTGACTTATTTTGTCCTTCTATTTTAGAACATCTTTGAGAAGCCCCTTCCTTCCTCCCTCTCTTTCCCTCCCCCTTTAAATTGCATGCATGTGATTTTTCTCCTGCTTCCCTGCAGCCTGCCTTCTTCACGAGTCAATTTAGCTTTATATTCATTTGGACATAGAACTACTTTGCGAATATCACGCTCTGTCTGTTCTCTGCATGACTGTCAGCAACTGGGGGAAAAAAATAACAAGAATCCTGCTTCCGTTTCTTCTGAAATTTCTCTACTGAGCCTAGAAGATTGACTAAGACTGGATGGTGTAAGGTGTGCTTTATGCAGGGTGCTTAATAAATATTTAAAAACAGTATTAAAGTGCTGAATAAATTTGACAGCGGTGCTGTTGCTCATCAATTCAGTGCCAACATTCTCTATGTCCCGCCTCTGCCTAGCAACCATTCCCCTCACGTACCTACACGTCCCCAGAAGGTTCAGCCAAACTAAAGCTTCTTTTGATTCAGCTTTCCTTGCTGGAGTTACTTGGCATTGTTTCCACGGTTGCCTCCTGAGGAGTGTTTTATGGGGACCTAAAGACCCTGCTGTGTGCCTTGAAGTTGCTTTTCTGCCTTAGTAGTGATAGTGGTGGCGATGTTGAAGGGTATATGTATTGCCTTCATTTACTCTTCAAACCATCTTTTCTGTTTTTATTATATTTAAGCAGAGGTTTGGAGTATACCCCAGGCTGGCCTTGAGCTCAAAGCTCCCGCGTCAGTCTCCCAAGCCTTGGGATTGTGCGTCTGCCCGGAGTATCCTCCTCTGTACTTTCCTATTTATAAAGATGCCTTTCATTTTCAGTGCCTGAAGAGTGCTAAGAATTTAAGAGGTCCCCCCTCCACCCGCTTTTAACTAAGATATTCCCTCAGGAGTTCCAATCTTCATCCTTTTCTGATTGCCTACAGCCAGGTTTCACGCTGTAATACCAGTCTCTCCTCTGTGTCTCACATCTACAAAATAGAAGCTTACACTTAGCTGCTTCCATTTTAGGCGTAAAAGTCATCATACAGCAAAGACAAACTAGGTTTACTCCTGCTTATAATTAAACCTGTTTCTCAATGATTGGGCTATGCCCCACCTGTAATCATAACGACAAATGGCTTTGTACTGCTTAGTCGAAGAATGGCAATCCCGTCTTTGTTTTAAAAAGTTAATAACCATCGTGCTGAAAGACCCCCGGTGCGGGGAGACTCTCACTCAAGTCTCGGGATCCCCCCCCGCCCCCAGTAAGTCACGAGAGACCATCCTTGCTGCAATCACACGAGGCTTTAATTGATGAGATGAGACGAGAACCAGTGCACTGGGGCCGAGACTCATAACCCACTCAGGGGAGAGGTCGACCCCGAGTGACCGGGAGAACTGAATTTTTTATTTTTTATTTTTTTTTGGTTTTTCGAGACAGGGTTTCTCTGTGGCTTTGGAGCCTGTCCTGGAACTAGCTCTGTAGACCAGGCTGGTCTCGAACTCACAGAACTGAATTTTAAGGGAAGAAACCACAGCCCAGTGATCCAGAATTGGCAGGGAGTGTGTCACAGAAAATTCCGAAAATACCAGTGAAGATCACAAGGGGGCAGTCTCCTTGCCTCTCAGGACCACTCCCAAGGTCATAATCAGCTAGTTCCTAAATCACAAGGGAGAAACTCCCTGTTTCTCAAGATTATTCTCAAGATTACAACCTAACTTTCTCTTCAGCTAGTTCCTGAAACAGTCACTAACCGGCTAATCCTAGATTTTTGATTCTTCTCTTCCTGCTTGGATTTTTGGCTATTTTCATCCTGCTGGGGAGGTCTGGATTTATCCAGGTCTTTCAGTGCAACCCGACCTTTGCTTCGATTCGAAAGCGTCTTCCTCACATCCATGCTGATCTCTCAAACCCCACCTTAAGGGAGGGCAGCTCCTGTATAAGAAGAGAAAGGCATGCTTTCATTGCTTGCTTTAAGTAATTTGGCCCTGATGATTTGGATCGGTAATCTTTGTCCTCCCATCTTTAACAGTGGACTGGTCCTAATGTGGTAACCTGCAAAAAAAGGTTCATTCCCCCCTTTTGGGGGGGGGGTGCGGGGAGCTACGGAATATTTGTAAAGCACTTTGCATCTTCTAATTGTCTCATTTAAACCCCACAGCTCCCCAGGGTCAAGGTCATTTCTCCAGGATAACAGAAAGGAAACTTGGGCGACACCAAATGACCTTCTCCAAGGTCACCCAGTTTGGATGAACCCACACTGCACGGCAGGACTTGGGGAGCCACAGCCAGTCCAGTTTCCCAGTCTCTTCTCGTCTGCTCAACTTCAGGAAATTAGTTCTGCAAGAAAGGATCAGCACGGTGGGAAACGTGCCTCAACTCCGTACAAAACGCTAAAGGCGGGCGGACAACAGCGCGCACGCGCAAACTACGGGTGCCGAGGGGCGTGGAGGAGGCTCCTCCCTATCTCAGGCTCAGCCACTCTCCCACTTCTTCCTGCAAGAGCGTGCTGAGGCGTGCGCAGGCGCACTTCCTGAGCCTGAAGGTCAAACTAGAGCGGGCAGCCCTCAAAGTCGCGCAGGCGCAGATGTGCGCGGGGAGCCAAGATGTCGGGTTCCAAGTATAAGCCCGCGCCCCTGGCCACTCTCCCCCAAACCCTCGACCCAGCCGAGTATGACGTGTCTCCGGAGACCCGAAAGGCGCAGGTCGAGCGCTTGAACATAAGGGCCCGGCTTAAACGGGAATATCTGCTTCAGTACAACGACCCCAAGCGCCAAATGCACATCGTGAGTGGGGTCGGGCGGGCTGTGGGCCGGGGCAGCCGCATCTCGCGTGGGCACATCCAGTCCATATGCTGGACACGGGTCCCTAGCCACACGCCCTTGGCCCTTTGACCTCGGTGGTAGGCTCAGCGGTCAAGCGGACGGGCTCCTGCTGCAAACCCAGCTGGCCTTACATCCTGGCTTGGCGACTTCCCCTCGTCTGGAGAAAGTTGTTGAACTCCGCCATAGTCTCGGGTTTCTTGTCTGAAACATGGCTATAATGTGGTCCTTCGTATCTTTTGAGGCAGAGTGACACGTGACCGATCTAGCGCAGTATCTTCCTTGTAAAGGGAGTGATCAGGCCCCATACTTCCAGCTGTACAGCGTCAACAGCTCTTTTGAGCTCCTAACTCTCAAGGACGCTTCTCTCTCACGAGATTGTAGGGGGATGTTCAAATTCAGTGTGTTACAGAACCCGAAGCTTGATGAAGCATTTGGCTTTGGAATCAGACCACATGACATCATATACTGACAATGACCCCTGGGAAATTTACATAATATAATCTCTTTTAAAACGTAGGTTTTTAATGTTCTCCTGGAAATGGTGTGCTTTAGACCTAGAGTTGTGAAACCCGCTGAAAAAGTGTGTGACGTTACTATGTAACATCTCAGTAAACTGGTGTTTTAACAAGTGTGCTTTAGACCCTTCCCACTGTAAGTGCCCTCTAAATATCTCCAGTGAAGACCTTCCACCAACTGGGTACCCATTCTCTATGAATTTTTGAAAGTTATGAGAACAACCAAGGGAAAGTTACACTAAGTGGCCAGATACAGTACTAAGTCTTGTTTGTTTTTCTCGGAACTCCAGGTCCCCCAGCCATAGCTCCACGTACTGGGATTACTGCCACCTTCAAAACCATACCTGGCCTGAAAAACTCTCTTTTTTGTAATTTATATGTCAGAACCATTCGTAGAATTAAGCTGTGTTACTCTCTTGGCTTTTCTAGATGAGGAGACAGTATGGATAGGATATATTGCTCACACAGATATACCCTGTAGCAGGTCACGGTGCTTGGTTTGAACCCTAGTCTGTGTGACTCATAGTGTAGTCCTCCTAGATGGATATAGTATCTCCAACCAGACCAGTGTTTACAGGGTGAAAGAGATGCTTCTGTTTGATGTGCTGGATAGTGTGCTATCATTTTTATTATCGTTTGTTTTCAGTCAGGATCTTTCTATACGTGCCCTGGCTGTCCTGGAACTCATTTTATGCAGACAAGGGTGATCTTGAACTCGCAGAGATCCACCTGCCTCTGTCTCCTGGGTGTTGACATTAAAGGCCTGCTCCACAACACCTGACCTGTTTGTTTGTTTACTTTTTTAAAAAAAATAAATAGAATAAGGCCTCAGTCAAGTTTGACCCCCAGTCGTCTGTCTTCTAATCTCTGTAACCTAGGACACTTTCCACTTCCCATCTGTAGCAGAGTTAATAGTCCCTGCCTCTTCAGCTGTTCCATTAATCATTTACCAAGCAATACATATGGATCCCAATGTGTATCTTTGGGAGTGGCGGATTTGGTCAGACTTTTGCTCAGGATCTATTCTGAGGCTGTTTGAGATGATGAGGTAAGAGTACAACGCCAGCTAAAGTTCCTGTCCTTGTGGATCTAGCTGTCTTCCTAGTGGGGATGACAAACATTAAGAATGTTACATCTGAGTCATCAGTATGTGCGATAGTGCTAAATGATACAGAAAAAAGTAAGTGTGGGCTTCGCGGTGTGTGTGTGTGACAGCGAAGGAGACCCCTGTCTGGAACACGGCATTGAGTGTTTTTGTTTGCTTTGTGGAGAGATAATTCAAATATGTTAGGCATTCTAGTGCTCTGGAGGCTGAGTCAAGTCTGGGCCACATACACACCAACTTTTGTTTTTGAAGGATAAAGTAGGGAAAGGCACGGACAGAATGATAGAACAAAATGAGGTCAGAGAGGCTCCTGGGACTTGATCCCACCAGACTTGTAAAGATTTTTACTGAGAAGAGAGTCACATCATGGAGACTCTGTTTCCTCTGTTGTCTGTGAGGGGCTGAGGGCAGGGAGAGATGAGCCAGGAGGCTTTCTACACAGTGAAGGCTCTTGGCTAATGCTGTGACAGTAATTGTGGAGGTGGCCAGAAGTGGCAAGTGCTGGATGGGTGTTGAAAGTAGTTCTAGCTAGGTTCACTGTCAGATGGACGCGATGTGTGAGATTACAGGAAGAGCTAAGGACAACTCCACGGCCGAGTTCCTCTTGCTAGAAGAGTCAGAGGAGCAAGCATGGTGGTGGATTGAAAAGAAATATTGACAGATTGGTTTTTTGGGGTGCCTGTTAGGTGGTTATGTCCTCTCCCAGATGAGTGGATGATGAATAGAACAGGGCTTCTAAGGGTAGAAGTAGAATGTTGGTAGCCGTTAGCATATGAAGACCCAAGGTCATGTGACTGCTGACTTTAATGGAGTGGATGTTTGTGAGAAAGCCCAGCAAAAGCTGAGGCCTAGTGTTAAAAGAATGGAAAAATGGAAGGAAAAGAACAAAAGAGATGGGGAGAGAATGGGTGGAGTGGGGAAAACCAAGCCGAGTTGGGCTCAGAAATACAGTGAAGGAAGGTTCGAGGTCTCTGCCGGAGGCTGCTGGCATTCCACTGGCCACTGAGTGGCTTCATGAAAAGTTGCCCTTCCCCTGTTCACTTAATTTATTCGCATGAGTGTTTCGTCTGCATTTCTGAACGGGTACCACGTATATGCCTGGAGCTGGAGGAGGCCAGAAGTAGACATTGGGCCCGTTGGACTGGAGTTAGAGATGGCCGTGAGCTACCACGTGGGTGCTGGCAGCTGAACCCAGGTCCTCTTCAGCAGCAACAACCAACTCCTCAGCCATGGAGCCATCTCTCCAGCTTTTTCTCCTGTGGTTTTAGTCTTGAAGCTACTGGTACTTTTGTGGAATGAAATTTTCGTTTCTAGAAGGTATTGAAGTGCAGAGCTTCGAGGGACGGGCAGATTGAGCAATCTCACAGGCATTCAGGTGCAGTCTCCAGCAGAAGAGCAGACACGCTGATCCTCTCATCTTCTGCCCTTACTCTGTGCAGTTTCTGTTTGCACCAGGGAATAATAAACAGCCCCGCAAAGCCCCACGGCCTTAGCATGGAATGATTATAGTAATTGTTTCTAGAGCAGCAGGAGATCTTTTTAGACTTCTCTGACTGGTAGCGAGCGAGCCATTGCCCAGATTGCCCACGCCTGATTGAAAGGCTGGAAGCGTCTCCACTCAGGCTGCTTTACCTGTGAGCTGCAGCTGGTCACCTTGGGGTCAAATCGCTGTAGTGCAGTTTAGTTTGAAGTGTAAATGTGGAACTTATTTCAGTCCTGCCAATCACGGCTGTTTGGTGTTCGTTAGCACCTTAGCCGCTCATGCTGCATACTGAAGACTAAAGCTGATTTTATTTGCTTATTTTAATTTGTCAGTTAATTGGAGAGAATAATTTTGCAAAATCACTTGGGGATTTAGCTAATTAACTTTAATTATGTGTTTGGGGTAGATTTGCTATTCTTGGGAAATTATTTTAGTATAAATATATTAAATTATTTTTTCTTAACCAAGATAAGCTGATTATTTGACAACTTTGACCTTTTTTTGCAAGACTTTTCATAGTGCGGAATGTAATAGTTTGTTTTTCAAACATCAGCTAAGTTAGTTTAGAAACATAGTTCATGGTGAACGGTATAGCTCAGAGGTGGAGTTCATGCCTAGTCCACACGGTGCCCTTGGTTTGCTCCTCGGGACCAAAAGGAAGCAAAAGCATATCATTCAGAGTTAGAGTAAGCCTGCTTTCACCTGCCTGCAGCTGATGAAGCAGGGTTCAGGCCGTTGTCACAGCATTAGAAAGGGTACTAGATGCAAAATAGGAAGCTTGACAGTGTCTGAGGTCTGTCTTTGTTAGAGTGAACCAGGGTAAGGAGAAGTCAGAGGGATTCGTGGAAGTAAAGGGGAGAGAGGGTTTCTCTGCCAGTTTCAAGTTAGGAGTTAAATCCTAAGTAAATAGAAGCTAGCTGCAGATAGAAGAACCTTTATGCTGTGCAGGATTTGAACAGATCCTTAGACAGTTGTTTGTGACCAGACGTGGTGGTGCACACCTGCCATCCCAGCACTTGGGAAGCTAAGACTGGAGAATTGTCATGATGCTGACTCAGGCTACAGGTTGGTCAGGGCTACAGGGCTACTTTGTCTTGTAAAAACCAAAACCAAAAAAGAAAAGGAAAAGAGAGGGAGGAGAGAAAGGGGGAAAAAAGCTTTTGAGTGTTAGAAATGGGTCGTGGGAGTGTCGGCACAGCCGTGGACTCCCATTGGGAGGAGAGGTCAGAAGCCAGAGCTGAAGGCAGTGTGAGTTACCCTGGAGAACAGAAGGCTTCCTTGTGTTCCTTCACAACAGCCCTGGTGAATCTCCTTCTCAACATGTCCTCCTTAAGGTTTACAAATCTTTGTATTAATTTCAGGAAGATCCTGCCTTGATTCGCTGGACCTATGCAAGATCAGCAAATATTTATCCTAATTTCAGACCCACCCCCAAGAACTCACTTTTCGGAGCTGTGGCGGCATTTGGGCCCCTCATCTTCTGGTATTACATTTTCAAAACAGACAGGGTAAGTATTGGGCAGGGTGTTTAGCATTGCCGTGAGAGGTACCAGCTCAGTGTTGTGGTTATTGCTCCCAAGCCCCTCCCACCGGAACAGTCCTTTCCCTTCTGTCTTGTATCTTCATTCCTTTCCGGAAGAGTTGGAGTTTTCGATTTGATTTGATACTTTGTTAAAAACCATGTAGCCTATGGGTCTTTCGGATTTAATTTAATGTTTACTCTGCCATTAGAAAAAAAGTCACAGAAGGGTCAGATTAAATGTGTGAGATTAGAGTTTAGCTCATGAAAACTTTTCTGTTTTTTCCAGATAATATAAGGAAATTATAGTGTGATTATTAAGCATATGAATACCATAATAACTTTTTCTAAAGTTAATTTTCTCCTTAGAGGGTGGATAGAAACTCTTGCTAAGACAGAATTGAGAAGGTCTCACTATGTCTCCCAGTCCAGCCTCAGATTCAAGGACTTCTGTCTCAGCCTCCTGAGCACTGGGATTACAGGAATGAGTCACCATGTCTGGCTTAAAATTAATTAGACGTCTTTTGTGATTCACCGTCAGATATGCTGGTGAAGTCTTTAGTTTTGTTGGCGCATTTGTTAGAGATGAGGTTTATTGGTCCAGTGTGAACAGAGCGTACGGATCACTTAGCAGGCTCTCTGTTGCTGGGTTCTTCATATGAGTGACTTTACAGACATACTAAACCTCACAGTGGCAGCAGAAGTAGCCTGCTAGCCACCATCACCAGAGGCCTTGCTGCATGGTCACAGAGAAGGCTGCTCCCTCTGACTCTCGTTCCTGGCACAGTCCTAGGGCTTGTGCAGCCATCCAGACTGGAGGCCACTCCCCCGTCCACATTATCAGCCAACCACCCTCTCTTCTCTCAGAGCTCTGTCTTTTGATTGGTCGATCAGCTGTGCTTTTGCTCTGGCTGTCTAGCTTTGCAGCTGGGCCTGGGAGCTCATACCCAGAATCCTAGCCCTGGGAGGCTGTGGCAGGAGGATCACCTTAGTTTGAGGCCAGCTAGGCTAATGACTGAGTTCCAGGCTAACCTGGGCTGTAGGATGGGATTCTGCCTCAGAACAAAAACAGTGTCTGTTTGGGATCATCACTGAAAACAGCTAAGGTGCTTTTGAGTGGCGGTGTTTTCTTCTAGTCCTAACTTCGTCTCATTGTTTCCTCAGACTTGTTGGGCTTTAGGGATGGGACTACAACTAACTTTTGAGAATTTTTATTGCTGATTTGCAGTTATTCCATGGCCATGCCATGCTTTTTAATATTGTGTCTCTTTTTGTTTTATTCTGTACAGGACAGAAAGGAAAAACTTATCCAGGAAGGAAAATTGGACCGATCTTTGAATATCACCTATTAATTTTGGCAAGGATGACACGATCCTTGAATAATTAAATAAATCTATTATCGCTGAACAGATTCTTTTGTTCTTGGGTTTATTGTTGAGGCATGTTAATACCTCACAATGGAAGCAGAGGTGGCTCGTGCTGGGATAATGTGTCAGAATGACACTAGTGTTTGCTGGATGTTATAGAATCTCCTTTCCAAGAGCCCAGCTCAATGAAGAAACATTTCTTTATTCATTTAATCTGTCATTCACAAATGAGTCTTAACAGTGGCCAGCTGATGTGCATGCTAAGGGTACAATAGCCAGAGAGCCAGAGTGCACAGCTCTGAGAACTCGTTAGGATCCAGTACGTAGGTCCTTGCCTGGCCCCAGCCTTATCAGTGAGCACAGCAGAAGGTAGCGATGATGTGAAACACGTAAGAGACTTGGGGAATGAAGTACTGATAAGGAAGCAGCTCTGTGAGAGGTTTGGGGAGATGGCATTTGGTTTAGTTTCTGAAGATCCAGAGGCTGACAAGGGGCCTGCTGGGTTTATCTGACCTGGCTGCCTCTGGGGTAAGAAGGTGAGGGGGAGAGCGTGCTGAGGAACAGAAGGATGACATCCAGCCTGGGATGAAGGCTGCTGGGATTTAGCAGGTAGAATTCTGGTTTCCTTTTTATAGTGTGGAGATAGTAAGGCCTTTCACCTCATAAAGCCATGAAGATAAAAATGAAATAGTATTAACTAATACAGTACCTGCTACTCCACCTGGTAGTTCAGTCTGGAAACAGTATGGTAACGATTTCTTCCACAGAGACAGTTAGATCATGGGGAACAGCATGTACTCTAGGCCGCTAAGTGTCTGTGGAAGCCTATGCAGCCAGTCTCTCGTCTGTTCCTAGCTTCGCCCTCATTACCAGAATCAGCAAAGCCTGGAAGGCTTCGCATGCATTATGTTGGGATCTAAAAGGGCCTGGGAAGAGGGAAATGCAGGGAGGGATGGAGTCCATCACTGTGTGCTGTTGACTTCTTGCCTCTGAGTAATGGGCTCCCATCACATTCGAAAGGGCTTTTCTCTATTCTCCTTTTATTATTGCCCCTGGACTCCAGCCTGTGAGGCCACGGTGTCGTTCATATTCAGGGCAGGTCTTCCTCCCTTAGTTAATCTGAAAACATCCTCACAGATACACCCAGAGGTGTGTTTTACTAATAGACTAGGCACTTCTCAATCCAGTGAAGATGAGAATCAAAAGTTAACCATTTTAAGGCCAGGGAGTGAGTTCATTCCATAAAAAGCTTACCCTGTAAAAATGACAACCCGAGTTCAATCCCAGAATCCATGTAAAAAGCCAGATGTGGTGGAACGCTTGCAGTCCCAGCTCTGAGGAGGCAGAGTCAGATCCCTGGGGCTCACCAGTCAGCCACCCTGACCTAACCAGAACCTCTGGCCGGTGAGAAGTCCTGACTCAAAAGACAAGGTGATTAGTGCCTGAAGAACAGCATCCAAGGCTGTTCTCTGACCTCCATATCCACACACACTCCGGTGCACGTGCCATCCACACACAAATGTGTGCACCTGCATGCACATACACACACACAAATACACACACATACACACACACACACACACACACACACACACACACACACACAAAAAAAAAACTATGGGAACTGAAGTAATAAGGAGCCTAAACAGTAAGCAAACAGGAGTGTTGGGGTAGAAGCCACAGAAGGTGTGAGAGACAAGTCAGAGGAGCAAGCCTGGTAGACACACGAAGTTGATGTGTAAAGACAGTTCAAGTGAAGCAGTGTGCATTTCTGCAAAACAAGCCTGCATCTCTGTCTAGCCCTACAGCTGCAAAGTAGCGATTGTCTGACTCATGCGATTCTCATCCTGAATTTCATGTCATTCCTAATCTGTCCTTGCCCCCACCTCACTATCCTCTTAATGCCCCCCCCCAATTTCCTTCTGTGCTTGGAACTGAACCTGGCATCTTTGCACACTCTAATCGAGGGTTATAACACTAAGCAATCTCTACGACCCAAGCTCCTTTTTACTTTTTAATATAAAGCAGGGGTCTCATTAAGCTGTCCTGGTTGGTCCTGAATTTGCAGTCTTCATGCTCGGCCTCTTGAGTAGTCTGCATGACAGGCTTGAGCTATCAGAGCAGGCTACCATTCTTCATTTTTGTTCACTGGTCCTGGACTTGAACCCAGAGCCTAAGCATGCTAGGAAAACACAGAGCTACATTCCTGGCCCAAAAGTTCTCCACCTCCTCCCTTCTCTCACTGTGTAGTGCAGTCTGGACCCAAACTCTTCCTGCCTCTGCCTCCCACATGATAGGACTAACACCGTGCCCATTGCTGGAGTCATTCCCAGTGGTGGACAGAGGACAGGTCCCAGCAGAGGATGTAAGGAGTTGGCGGGGGACACAGGCGAGCCAGGCCATGGTGATGGGGAGAATCTTGCCGCCTTAGTCACTTCCCCAGCACCCATGACCACTGCAGGCTATTGCATTAAATTGTTCTCCAGATTCATAACAAACAACGTTGCCTTGCTCTTATTTTATTGGAAAGCAAAAATGGAAGAAATTCTACCTTGACCTCTGGGTTTCTTTCTTTTTTTTATTTTTTTTTAAATTTATTTATTTATTTATTATTATA